>NW_024070192.1:59277376-59551439 GCF_014754425.2 Oryx dammah | reverse complement strand
GATATTATACATGTTTCAATGCCATTCTCCTAAATCATCTCCCCCTCCCCCCTCCCTCTGAGTCCAAAAGTCTGCTATACACATCTGTGTCTTTTATGCTATCCTGCATACAGGGTCATCATTGCCATCTTTCTAAATTACATATATATGTGTTAGTATACTGTATTGGTGTTTTTCTTTCTGGCTTACTTCACTCTGTATAATCGGCTCCAGTTTCATCCATCTCATCAGAACTGATTCAAATGTATTCTTTTTAATGGCTAATACTCCATTGTGTATATGTACCACTGCTTTCTTATCCATTCATCTACTGATGGACATCTAGGTTGTTTCCATGTCCTGGCTATTATAAACAGTGCTGTGATGAACATTGGGGTACATGTGTCTCTTTCTATTCTGGTTTCCTCGGTGTGTATTCCCAGCAGTGGGATTGCTGGGTCATAAGGCAGTTCTATTTGCAATTTTTAAAGGAATCTCCACACTGTTCTCCATAGTGGCTGTACTAGTTTGCATTCCCACCAACAGTGTAGGAGGGTTCCCTTCTCTCCACACCCTCGCCAGCATTTATTGCTTGCAGATTTTTGGATTGCAGCCATTCTGACTGGTGTGAAGTGGTACCTCATTGTGGTTTTGATTTGCATTTCTCTAATAATGAGTGATGTTGAGCATCTTTTCATGTGTTTGTTAGCCATCCATATGTGTTCTTTGGAGAAATGTCTATTTGGTTCTTTGGCCCATTCTTTGATTGGGTCGTTTATTTTTCTGGAATTGAGCTGCAGGAGTTGCTTGTATATTTTTGAGATTAGTTGTTTGTCAGTTGCTTCATTTGCTATTAATTTCTCCCATTCGGCAGGCTGTCTTTTCACTTTGCTTATGTTTTCCTTTGTTGTGCAGAAGCTTTTAATTTTAATTAGGTCCCATTTGTTTATTTTTGCTTTTATTTCCAGAATTCTGGGAGGTGGATCATAGAGGATCCTGCTGTGGTTTATGTCGGAGAGTGTTTTGCCTATGTTCTCCTCTAGGAGTTTTATAGTTTCTGGTCTTACATTTAGATCTTTAATCCATTTTGAGTTTATCTTTGTGTGTGGTGTTAGAAAGTGATCTAGTTTCATTCTTTTCTTAAAAATAGCCCTAAACGATGTTTATTTAAATACACATTTTAAAACTGTGAACACAGAGGTTTACAGAATTATGTTACTTGCTTAATATGTGAGTAAGGCAGTATGGGGAGGGAGAGAGTTAGTCTGATATTCAAATTGAGATCAGACTGACTTAATTGACCACTATTTTAATTCTTTGCCATCAGTTCAGTTCAGTCACTCAGTCGTGTCCGACTCTTTGCGACCCCATGAATCGCAGGAGGCCAGGCCTCCCTGTCCATCACCATCTCCCGGAGTTCACACAGACTCACGTCCATCGAGCGAGTGATCCCATCTAGACATCTCATCCTCTGTCGTCCCCTTATCCTCCTGCTCCCAATCCCTCCAAGCATCAAAGTCTTTTCCAATGAGTCAACTCTTCGCATGAGGTGGCCAAAGTGCTGGAGTTTCAGCTTTAGCATCATTCCTTCCAAAGAAATCCCAGGGCTGATCTCCTTCAGAATGGACTGGTTGGATCTCCTTGCAATCCAAAGGACTCTCAAGAGTCTTCTCCAACACCACACTTCAAAAGTATCAGTTCTTCAGCGCTCAGCTTTCTTCACAGTCCAGCTCTCACATCCATACATGACTACTGGAAAAACCATAGCCTTGACTAGACGGACCTTAGTCAGGAAAAGTAATGTCTTTGCCACAGTAGCTCTAAATAGATTGATTTTTTTTTTCATACTTGATACTCTACTTTGTTTTTAATTGCTGGGTATGATCCCGATAAAATTCCATTGAAAATATACCATAAATATTAAATTAGTCAATTAATATAACTAAGATGTAAATATTAGTGTTTTTGGGTGTCAGTACCTTCTTGGATAATGATTCTCAACTGATAACCTAGCACTGGGTAGTATCCAGAAAATGAGTCACCTACTTGTTCTACTATTAATACACACACATACGTGTCTGCACATGCACACATGTACACACATACTCCAGAAAACTTAACGAGTCCCAGAGTAGAAATAACTATGCTTATCAGCCACAAAGTATTTACAATATAGTAGAGAGAAAAGATCCATAGAGTTGTTTTGAAAGTCATCAGAGGATAGTGCCTTCTAAATTGGCATGTTGTTGGACATTTATCAGAGGTAGTGAGAAATGTGCTGATTAAATTATTAACAATGCAAAGATTACAAACAGTAGACCTAGTTCCAATACTCAAGGGACCTATTTTTCATTTAATGCCAGTACAATGCTATGCTCACTTTATGATTGATAACAGTTTTTCTAGGTTAGCATCATGTTTCAACTTTAAAACCCTAGTTATCATCCTATTAAAAGATTTGTAATTTATTGCATACATCTTGTTTGCCCAGGAAAACCCTCATTTGACTGAGGGCAATGGAACATTTTTCCATTTCTTTGTTTTCTTCACAATAGTGGGCAAAAAAGTTATGCATGAAATAGATTGTAGCCAAATATCCTTTGAGATGTTGAAATAAATTTCAGTAGCATTTTTGGAAGGTTTAGGGAACAGAATTTTCAGAGGATGTTGTAACATTTTGTAAGATCACAGATCCACATCATCTCTTTTAGTTTGAATTTATTTGTAAAATTGATACACAAAATGCTTTCAAAAATCCATGTAGATGAATTGACTGTGTCAGATATTGTTTAAATAGGAACATTTTGAGTAAAATTGGGCACCATTAAAAATTACACCAAGAAAACAAGCCAAGCCTATTACTGTTGTATCCCAACTAGGTGGATGGGCATACTACTTCTAATTCATAAATTCTAAACTTTTCTAATTTTCCATTTTATTCATGATGGATTATAGTGAACAGTGTTTTAATGAACATTTTTGAAAGCTTCTTTTGAAATACACTTCCTTTTGTACTTGTTTCAAAAGTTTTTATGAAAAGACCTCACCAATTGTTTCAGCAGAGATAATTTTAGGCCTTTTGGCCTAGTGGTGGCCTAAGTCACACCTGAGAAGTGAAAGATTATATTCTTTGGATCAAAATACATTTGTATGCCTGTATAAGTGTTTGCAGGATCCCACACAGGTACCAAAATCCATGAATGTTTAAGTCCATTGTATAAAATGGCTTAGTATTTGCATACAACCTATGCACATCCTCCCATACACCTTATCATCTCTAGCTCACTTATAATACCAAATACATTGTGAAGAAGTGAAAGTCACTCAGTCGTGACCAACTCTTTGCTATCCCATGTACTATAAAGTCCATAGAATTCTCCAGGCTAGAATACTGGAGTGGGTAGCTGTTCCCATCTCCAGGGGATCTTCCCAGCACAGAGATTGAACCCTGCCTGCATTGTAGGCACATTCTTTATCATCTGAGCCATTGCAATGTAAATAGTTGCCAATGTGTGGCAAATTTCAAATTTTGCTTTTTGGAGCTTCCTAGAATTTTTTTTTTTTTTCAAATATTTTCAATCTACAGTTGGCTGAATCCATAGATCCTACAGATACTGAGGTCAGGCTGTGGTAAAAAGGAAATGCAAATCTAGCTAATAGACACAAGGAACTCACACCCAGTGCTCTGTGACAACCTAGAAGCATGGGATAGGGTGGGAAGTGGGAGGGAGGTTCAGTAGGGAGAAGATATATGTATACCTATGGTTGATTTATGTTGATATATGGAAGAAACTAAGAGAATATTATAAAGAAATTATCCTCCAATTAAAAATAAATACATTTGTTAGAAACAAAATAAAGCAAAGATGAAGGAGGTGACTAACATGTAAAATGCCTCACCTTTTATTGAAAAGGTAACTTCTAGGAATTAGATTTTGTATGAAACAGACTTCAAAGAGAATTTTATAAGAAAGACAAAACTTCATAAAATAAAAATCCCCCAGACATTGACTGTGCAGATATGATGTATATTTCTTTGTGTGTGTGTGTTTCAGCCTTCATACTTTATTATTATTTTTTTTTACAGTCAGCAGAAAGGTTATTTTATTTAATTTTAACAATTTATCATTTATTATTATTATTATTTACTTTATAATATTGTATTGGTTTTGCCATACATCAACATGAATCCACCATGGGTATACATGTGTTCCCCATCTTGAACCCCGCCTCCCACCCGTATAATATCATATAAGAAATGAATCACCAGTCCCGGTTCAATGCAGGATACAGGAACCTTGGGGCTGGTGCACTGAGAAGTGATGTATATTTCTTATAAAAATTTATGGTGGGGTAATTTTATTCTTTATTATAACTTTAAGGGTGCTGAGCTTCTCATTGTTGGTGCTGTAATTTCAAGAGCAAGAAGGAATATCAGTCAACAAAAATTTAACAACAGCATAGCAAGCCTTGGGGTCTCAAAGAGTCCTACATGACTGAGCGACTGAACAACAACAGCAGTATAAATTATATATGACAGAAAAAGTGAGTATTGCAGAGAAGTTATAGAATAATGAACCTGATTACAGAATACTAAAAATATTAAATATCCTGAGTATGTACCAGTTGGGGTACATTAACTAAGAAATGCATTTCATTATATTATTATTTAAAAACTTACCATCTTACATTTTGAGAATGATTTTTGAAAAGTCAATGGGTCATATCTGTGGAATTCGTTCAGTAAATCTAATCAAAATGCTCTTAAGTGTATTATATAGAATAAAATAATCAATGCAACACAAAGATATAGTAAATAATAAAGATTTCAAAGGAAGTAATACTATAGGTTGGGAGCTTCTAAGGTGTCACTAGTGGTAAAAAATCTGCCTGCCAATGCAGGAGACGTAAGAGATGGGTTGATCTCTGGGTGGAGGATGCCCCTTAGAGGAGGATGTGGAGAGAGAGCAAAATTAGCCAAGATGGCATGTTTGGGCTCTCTCACATTTTGGAAATCATAACTATGTAACAGCCGAGACAATTTTTAGTACTGCACATGCGTGTCACAAGGTGCGCTCTTGGTTATGGGCTATTTTGTGCACTAGGCCTTTGTGGGCCCCACCCACGGATGCAGCAGCATTACTGCTGTGTCAGGGCTCTGTCTGTTGGGTTAGCCATGAAAGGAGAGAATATAGTGAGTCTACTGTCACGGCTGCTGTGTCAGCCAGGAGAGAGTCAATGTGTCTGCAGTTCCTTTGGCTCCTCGAGTCCCCGTCCAGTTTCTTAGCACATGCCTTGTTTACCCTGGATTCAGCGAACAGTGAACAGTGTGAACAGTGAGACAAGTGACACTGTGAACAGGATCAGTGAGACACAGGGCATGGCAAGCCACCCACGTATTCTTGCCTGGAGAATCTCGTGGACAGAGAAGCCTGGCGGGCTTTGGCCCATAGTGACACAAAGAGTCGGACTTGACTGAAGCGACGTAGCATGCATATACACAATACTTTATATCTATAAAGTATGAGGACATCAAAGTTGATTCCATGTTCTAGCTATTGTATTAGTGCTTCAGTGAACATTGGGATACATGTTTCTTTTTCAATTTTGGTTTCCTCAGGGTGTATGCACAGAAGTCGGAATACTGGGTCTTATGGTGGCTTCATTCCTAGTTTTGTAAGGAATCTCCATGCCACCTTCCATAGTGGCTGTATCAATTTATAATAGTGCACCAATAGTGCAAGAGTGTTCCCTTTTCTCCACACCCTCTCCAGCATTTATTGTTTGTAGATTTTTTGTAGATGACTATTCGGACTAGTGTGAGGTGGTATCTCATTGTAGTTTTGATTTGCCTTTCTCTAACAATGAGAGATATTGAGCATCTTTTCAGGTGTTTCTTAGCCATCTGTATGTCTTTTTTGGAGAAATGTCTGTTTAGGTCTTTCCTCCACTTTTTAATTGGGTTGTTTGTTTTTCTGATATTGAGTTGTATTAGCTGCTTGTATATTTTGGAAATTAATCCATTGTCATTTGTTTCCTTTGCTATTGTTTTCTCTCATTCTGAGAATTGTCTTTTCACTTTGTTTATAGGTGAAAAGTCCTAAATATAAGGAACTATAAAACTCTTGGAGGAAAACATAAGCAGAACATTTGATGACATAAATCAAAGCAAGATCTTCAATGACCCAGCTCCTAGAGTAATGGAAATAAAAACAAAAATAAAAAAATGGGACCTACTTAAACTTAAAATATTTTGCACAGGAAGGGAAAAATAAATCATTTTTAAAGAAAACTGATGTGAAAATTCTGATTTTTTCAAAATTTTTGAGAAATCAAAGCAGATTTCTTAAGTCCTTATTTCAGCTCCTACATCCTGATCCATTAGTCCTTGTGCTCTAACTTAGGTAGCAGAGAATAAATCAGTCTCCTCAGACAACTGATTAGAGAGGATTTTGACAGTACATGTAGCAGTCAGATAAAAACTTTTAGAAATATACGTTCTTACGAAGTACTACACTCAGCATCGCAATAGAACATAATATCTAATTGCAGTAATTAACACAGCCCTTGTTTAACCTTTTTTCCTCTTTATTCTAAATAGTTACTCTCTCTTACCTTTGTTTTACATTGTGTGCATATTTTATCATATATTTTCTACTATATCTTTTTCAGAGAATGAGGTGAGACATATATTTTAAGATAAAGTATTTGTCAGCCTACTTCAAATAATAAAAAATGGTTTCTACAAGATTCAGAAATAAACTGTGAATGCCAAGATTTTGCTTTAGTGCTTAGAAATATTTAAATGAAAATTCTACTCAAATTACAGTTGGGAAAGAACTGCAGCCAGTGTCTTGTGATTTAATAGCTATAGTTTTACTTTTGCAAATGTATATGCTTATCTTTTTCAACATCCAGAGTACACTTCAGTAATTCCTTTCTAAATCACTTTAATAATCATTACTGACTAATGCAGTTGTTATCTGCATGGTTCCAGCATATTTAAGAATTTGTTTTGAAAATTGTATACTCATAGGTTAATCTCTGGAGTGAGGTGGTTATATGTTAAATGTGATTTACAAGTGGAGAAAAAGTGGCACAGATACTTAATTTGACTTAAAAATGGTCAGCACGTGGCAGAACTGGAAAAAGTTCATGGCCCTTGCTCAGTGTTTACACTGCTCAGCAATACCTATTGTAAGGTCCAATAAAAACGTTGCATTCATATTTTTAAAAATTGTTTCCTACACTTTGTTACGAAATAAGAATTATTATGAAAATGTGAACACCTGTGGCAGATTGAAGTCAATGTATGGCAAAACCAATACAAGATTGTAAAGTAAAAGAAAGAAATAAATAAAATTTAAAAATAAAATAAAAAAAAAACAAAAATAAAAAATGTGTATTAAGTGATAACAAGCTTCTTGAAACTAGTGATATTAATGAAAAGAAACACCTTATGGCTGTGTAGATTTTATAACTCCTTAACCAATTTCAACATATATTGACATTTTAATATCTTCAATTTCATTTATTGTTTTGGACAAAAAGTTTGTTTCATTAAAAAAAAAAATTCCCATAAGATAACCTGTGTGTGTGTATGTGACTGTGTGTATTAATTGCTAAACCATGTCCAACTCACCAGGTTCCTCTGTCTATAGAATTCTCCAGGCAAGAATACTGGAGTTGGTTGCTATTCCCTTCTCTAGAGGAACTTCACAACTCAAACCCGCGTCTCCCATGTTCCCATGTTGCATGCAGATTCTTTACCATCTTGGGCTTAAGATGGCCTTAGTAGTGTTTATTTGTCTTTGATTTCACTAGAAACAACTATGTTAGATTTTATTGTGACAGCTGTCATATAAGCATGTATTTTAAAAGAAACTTCTAAAAACTGATGGGTTTTGTGTAGTAATTTTAATATCAAAGTTGCAAGAAAAAACATTTTGGCATATTATGCTTTATTATTCCAAGAAGTGTAAAAACACAACTGAAACATAGAGGAAAAAAAAAAGTTTGCACAGTGTGTGGAGAAAAAGCTGTGACAGAATATGTCAAAGTGATCTGCAAAGTTTCATGCTGGAGATTTCTTGCTGCATGTTTTTCCATGGTTCTGTAGATCAGTTGAAGTTGATAGCAATCAAATTAAGTCATTAACTGAGAACAGTCAACTTTAAACCATACCAGAGATAGCCAACACACTCAAATATCCAAATTAAACACTGAAAATCCTTTTCACCAGCTTGGTTATGTTCATTGCTTTGATCTTTGGGTTCCATATAAGGTAAGTGAAAAATAAAACCTTCTTAACCATATTTCTACATTTCATTTTCTACTTGAACATTTAAAAAAAATCCATTTTTAAAATAAACAGTGATAGACAATGAAAAATGGATACTGTGCAATAATGTGGAATGGAAGAGACCATATTGCAAGAAAAATGAACAACCACCAACTACACCAAAGGGTGGTTCTTCATCCAAAGAAAGTAAGGTTGTGTATATGATGAGGTTAGAAGGTAGTCCTTTATTATGGGCTTCCTTCTGGAAAACCAAATGACCAAGTCCAAAGAGTACCAATTGAAAGCAGCACTTGTTGAAAAACATCTGGAATTAGTCAACAGAAAATACATAATATTCCACCAGGATCACACAAGACTGTACGTTTCTTTGATTACCAGGCAATAAATGTTATAGTTTTCCTGGAAAAGTTCTGATTCATCTGCTGCATTCACCAGGCACCATATTTATGGGTGTTCATTTATTTCAGTCTTTACAAGACTGTCTTAATTGAAAAAAATCTCAATCCCTTCAAAGACTGTAAGAGATATCCAGAACAGTTCTCTGCTCCAGTAAGACAAAAAGTTTTGAGAAGATTGAAAAAGTTTTGGACAGGTGCCTAAAAAATGGCAGAAAGTTAGTGGAACAAAATTGAATACTTTGTTCAATAAAGTCCTTAGTGAAAATGAAAACTGTGCCTTTTACTTTTACTTCAGAAATAGAGGGAACTTTTTTGCCAACCCAATATTTAACTATTTTGTATGTATAACATATATACAGATAAATCGTTTACACACACAGACAAGTACATGCTGTTCAATGATTTATTACAAATGTCTACCATCATATGGGCTTCCCCAATGACTCAGTGGGTAAAGAATCTGCCTGAAATCCAGGAGACACAGGAGATGTGGGTTCAAGAAGATCACCTGGAGTAGGAAATGGCAACCCATGTAAGTATTCTTGCCTGAAAAACCCAATGGACAGAGTAACCTGGCAGGCTACAGTCCAAAAAGTCACAAAGAGTTAGAAACGACTAAAGCAACTATGCACACACGAATGCTACCATCATATGAGGCAAATTAGAATGCTTCTTTGACCAAGGGGCCTCTCTCATAACCTTTCCTGTTACTAAATCCTTCCTTTCCTCCAAAGAGAGATCCAGACCTGATGTACACAGTGATGATTTTCTTGCACTGGTTTGGTTTTACTACAAAAGTCTGAAGCTCTACATGCTATAGTTTTGCCTATTTCCTAAGTTTTATATAAAGAAAATTATACAAGTCTTTTCTGTCTGGCTTCCTTCATTTATATTTGTGAAATTCATGCATGTTGTTCATTTGTATAGCTACATGAAATTGTTATATGAATATAACACAATTTATATACATTCTAGTATGAAAAGATCTGCAGGATATTTCCAGTACAGGGATTTTATGAATAATGCATCAATGAATATTTTCTTCATTTATTTTATGCACATATGTATGCTTTTACATTGAAAAATACTGAGTAGCAGATTTACTGGATCTGTGGATATGAGTTTATTCAACATTGGTAGATAATACAAAATTATTTGTCAAAGAAATGGTATGAATTTATACTGCTCCTAGAATTTTAAGAGTTATCATTTTGTTACAGCCTAACAAATATGTGTATTATATTCTTATTTTTAGGCATTCTGATAACTGAGCAGTGGTATCTCAGTGGGCTTTTAATTCCCAGTTTCTGTGCTTTTCTGGGGAGATTAAACACATATTTATTGACTAATTATTCCCTGATGCTGGGAGAGATTGAGAGCAGGAGGAGAAGGGGACAACAGAGGATGAGATGGCTGGATGGCATCATTAACTCGATGGACACAGGTTTGGGTGGACTCCGGGAGTTGGTGATGGACAGGGAGGCCTGGTGTGCTGCAGTTCATGGGGTCCTAGAGTCGAATACGACTGAGCGACTGAACTGAACTGAACTGGTAGCTTAGCTGGTAAAAATCCACCTGCAATGCAGGAGACCCTGGTTCAATTCCTGGGTTGGGAAGATCCCCTGGAGAAGGAACAGCTACCCAGTATTCTGGCCTAGAAAACAGCTGGACGTGACTGTGTGACTTTCACTTTCTTTACAAAAATGAAAGAAAATCTTTAATATGGTCCAAATATTTTTATTTAGTGCTTTTTAGTTTATTCTGTTTAATAGGTTCTTTCCCCTCTCCAAAGTATCAAAATATTATTCTGTATTAATTTCTAAGCACTTAATTTTTCTTCTTTCATGATTTTATTTACTATAATCCTAGAGGGCGCTAGTGGTAAAGAATCCACCTGCAAATTTAGGAGACTTAAGAAATGTGGGTTCCATCTCTGGATCAGGAAGATCCCCTGGAGGAGAGTATGGCTAACCCAATCCAATATTCTTGTCTGGAGAATGCTACAGACAGAGGAACCTGGCAGGCTACAATCCAGGTCATAAATTTTCCAACATGATTGAACTGACTTAGCATGCTATCTAAAATTAAATTTTGCATACAGTGTGAAACAGGAGTCATTTTTCCCCCCATATGGATTTAGTATTGTCCAGCACAATTTCTTCAGTAAGATGGACCTTCCCAACTGTTTTGTTTTGGGTAAGACATTTTAATCATGTACCAAGTAGATATATGTGCCTAGGTATTTATTCCTGGCTCTTTATCTTATTGTTTTGATTGTTTTTTCTATTCCTGAACAATCTTTCATTAATTTAGTTCCTGCAATTAAAACAAACAAACAAAAAACCCTTGATATTTCTTAGAGCAAACTTTCTTATCTTGTCCTTTTTTCTTTTTTTCCAAATATATTTTAACCACCCTTAAACCATTGTGTTTCTATAAATTTGTAAATCACTTTGTCAATTGTCAAAGCAAAAAGTTAATTTTTTTAAAGTTAATTTTTGTTTTAATTTTTAATAAACTTTCTATTTAAGTATGACATAAGTAGAAATATGAACAAACTGTTCAATAATATTCAATTTTACCTTTTAATATATTAATTTAACAATCATATAGATTTAAAAATAGACTATTACTGGCATACCAGATGATCCCTTTATGCCCTATTAATTTCTTCTGTGGTTGGACTTTCTATTTTCTTGAGAGTAACTAACTGATATGCCTAGGTGTTGGTTTTGGTCTTGCTTGTTGGAAGTTTTCTTTAATTTTTAAATTTATTTTTAATTGGGGGAAATTGCTTTACAATGTTGTGTTGTTTTCTGCTGTACAACACACATCACAATAATTATATATATATATATATATATATATATATATATATGTATCATCTCCCTTTTGAGCCTCCCTCCCCTCTATCAGTCCCATCTGTTTTGCTTGCATTTAGACTGTCAGTGTTTAGTTAGTGTTTACTGAGCTTTTAAAAGCTTTTCCATTTTTTTTTCTCCTGTCCCCATGAGGTCCCAGCTATATATATATTATATATATTATATATATATAATATTTATGTCTCTTCTCTATTTTCTTCTCTGTGTCCCAATCTGTATTTTCTCTACTAACCTTTCTTTAGTCAACAATCTCTTTTCTGCTATGACTAGACTAATTTTAAAAATAATTTATTGCATGCATTTAAGTTTTTCAAGTTTGACTGTTTTTCCTCAAATAAAATCATTCAATATACTCTATTTTCTTAAATAGTTTATAGTGTAAAAAATACATTTCTATCTGATAATTCCAGAATCTAGATCACTTATTTGTTCTCTCTCTCTCTTTTTTTAACTAATATTTTATTTCATTCTTTCTTGACATACCTGGATAACTATGAGTATGAGCTATTGTTGAGGGTTAGGTGGCTATAATTTTTTTCAAGGAGGAATTTTAAAAAATATGGAAAGCAGATATTATGGAAATTAGACTGTGACAAATAGTTTTCTCTTAGTCCTAAAATAAACCTTGTCCTAGTGTTTAACTCCTGAATTTTCAGTGAAAGCCTGATCTTTTAACAAGATTGCTCTGTCTTGTTTTCTCAGGATCTCCAATTTTATCTCCCAAGACTCCTAAATTTTCTAATCACCTCTTTAGCTGCCTAGCTATTTCTGTCCTCTTGGTCTGTCCCAAATTTGCACAGCTATGCTTGGTCAAATATCTCAAATGGACATTATTCTTCTCTCCAAGATCTTGGTTCAGAAGCTCTGAACTCTTAACTTCTGTATCCTCAATCCAGTGCACCTGTAGCAAGCTCTGCACTGATGAATTTTGCTTGTCCTCTATTTCTTGTGCTGTGAACCAAAAAAATGCCCATCTTGGCCCTCTCAAACCTTTGATATCTTGGTTTCCCTTTTAAATCTTTATTTGTTTATTTTTTGTTTTCAGTTTTCAAAGCTACTTTTAGTTGAAGAGTCAGTATGACTATTCTGTCAAGATCAAAAGCGGAGTCTTCTCATCTAAACTCTAGACCATATCATCACCCTCATCTCAAGAAATTTAGTAGCTTTGAAATTAATTTTTTTTCATTTTCTAAATCTTTTGACTCCTTCCTGTTCAGTATGCTCCATCCCGTAAGTATACAGGTGGATCTAAATCCCACCAATTGTAAACATATGTCCTTCCTTTAACTCTCCAAGATCAGCCACAACATTTTGATGCCCATTTTATTACTTCCTTACATCCCATTCAATCCTCAAAGAAGTTCATTTTGGTTTCAAATACCTTCGTTCTATCGAATATACTATGCCTAATATTGCCAATTACCTCTTTGTTGCTAAATAACTAGTTGTTTTTTTTTTTTTTTAATCTTTTTTTCTTTTTGACTACTTACCAGCTTCTGACAGTCAGCTACTTCATCTCAAAATATTGCTATTCTTTGTATGTTGCTTCTTCTAGTACTATTTTCAACTGTTTGTCTTACTTCTGTGTAGGATTCTTTTTTTTTTTTCAATTTCTTTAGCAAGCTCTAATCTAGTCTTCTAATCTCATGTTTAAAGTTTGCTTTTATTATTAAATATTCTATCCATATAAAAAATATGTTCTTCATTTGTTATCTTTGTCTTTCTTATTAGTAGCAGTGTTGTTTGACATTCTGATATATGTAATTATTACCCTGTCAGTTTTCCAGTATATATATGTATTGTTTCAAACGTAATGAAAGTTTTGAATACTTTCTGTTTTATATTGATGGCAGTATCTATTCCTATCATTTTCCCCCAATAATACTATCTTTCACTTTTATGTTACTGAAATTCCACACATTATTAATTTTCTTGTAGATAAACTCTTGATTTTTTTTCCCTTTTACAAACAATGCTGATTAAATGTTCTTATACACGTCTTTTGCTACACATGCATGCACATTTGATTAGGTATATACTTAGACCTGGGCTTCTCTAGTTGCTCAGAGGTAAAGAATCCATTTGCCAGTGCAGGAGACACGGGTTTGAACTTTGAGTTGGGAAGATCCCCTGGAGAAGGAAATGACAATGCACTCCAGTATTCTTGCAAGGGAAATCCCATGGACAGAAGAATCTGATGGGTTACAGTCCATCGAGTTAAAAAAAAAAAAAGGGCATAACTTAGTAGCTAGACTGCAACAACAAATACTTAGAACTGTAATTGGGAAATTGTATGACATAAATAATTTAAACTTTAGAAAATAATTCCAAATTTAATGTTTAAATTACTTCTAGAAATTCTTATGTGTAAAAATTATTGTTGTTCCATTGTTCTACATTCTTACGATACTTGGTATGATCTGACATTTTGATCTCTGTCAATCCATGTTTGCTCGTCTTATGTCTTAAATGCAAGTATTTTTTAACAGTTACTTAAAAAAAAATCACTCCCAATTCATTCAGAAGTGATAAAATCCTCTCCCATTTGCCACTTATATTTTGTGGTTTAAAATGCATATTTCATCACGGACTTCCATGCTCTAAGTTTTATATTCATTTATAATTGTTTTCTGACACTTTTACTTAAGTATGCCACAATCAATAAAAATTTATTTTGCCCAAAAGCTAAGTCATCTACCTTACTAGAATTGTTCCTATGATCCGTAACTCAAGAAGCTGTGCCACCAAACACCAAGTCACCTAAGTAAAAAAATATGGGCATGATCTTGAATCTCTTCTCTCATTAATCAACTACTTACCCTCAGTCTCCAAGTCCTATTTGTTTTCTCTATAACTGATTTCTCTAATCCATTTACTTCTTTATGTTCCTGTTAAAAATTGTGTATTTCCAGACATAAATAACACCAGACATCAGATAGTCATAATAAGAAATGGTGCAAGAGGACAATCTAGTGGAGGGTGTGCCTTACTTTACCTTTTAGTGGAAAAAAAATATATACATATATTATAAACTTGAAAGAGCTGGAGTAAATTACAAAAAATTAGCTATGTAAGTAAAATTTGGCTTTATTAATTTTATGACAAAAAATCACAATGGGTTCAAAAGGATAACAACTTTGAAATGAACAGTGACTTATTATTTGGTGCAATACAACCCAATGATGGTATCTTAGTTGTGACATCTATATCCAGCTCATATGATGTCGTTTGGCTCTCACTATTTTGTTTGCACTGTAGAACTTACACAGTGTTGTAAACTTAAGTTTGTGTTCCCTACTCTCCTTTGGTAGTTCAATATTTTGACTATTTTTATGTATTTACTTGACCTGGAAAAATGTGATTAATTATAAATTTATTTAAAAACAAAATTGCTTTTCCTTGCATCTTTGTGGCAAGCTCTCAGTAATTATGTCTTTCTAAAAGCCTAAAACCACTGGTACCTATCTTCTTGCTCCCTCACTTCAGGTTTTTTCATTGTCTCTCATGTCATAAGCTCCAAAAAAATGTCCAAATACAATTTATCTTCCCATATATGGTAATTTTGAGAGAGGAAATACAATAATCATAAAAAGACATTCATGTCTTGTATCAATGAATAATTTATAGTGGGTTTTCACAATAAATTATTAATTAACATTCAATTTATACATCAATCTTGCTGAGTTTTATATGTGTATGTTAGTCGCTCAGTCGTGTCTGACTCTGCAAGCCCATGGACTGTAGTCTTCCAAGCTCCTCTGTCCATTTAATTCTCCAGGCAAGAATACCGGAGTTTGTTGCCATTACCTTCTCCAGAGGATTTTCCCAAACCAGGGATTGAACCCAGGTCTCCTGCATTGTAGGCAGATTCTTTACTGTCTGAGCCACCAGAGAAGCCCCGATATATAAACAAACTATAGATAGATAGATAGATAGATAGACAGATAGAGAAAGATATACATATGTATATATATATATATATGACTATGTATCAATATAACAATGTATATTAGTATATATGAATAATACATAAATATATACACCCCTGAGAAATCCACTCATTCATCCTTGTTATGCTAACTGTATTATTTAGGGCATGTAACACTAGTTGCTTAACAAATAAATCCTCAAATCATAGTGGCTAAATCCAACTGAAGCTAATTTCCTGGTTACGTAAAATATAATAAAATGTTCAACAGATGGCAAATCACCTCTAAGTAATAGTTCTAATCTCACTAAAGCCTTCAATGATTTACATTACATCAATTGCATTCATTTGGAAGATTAAAAAAAATGAGAGCATGAAAGATTGCATTCAAGAGTTTTCATTTTAATTTATGTATTAGTGGGCTGAGAATAGAAATGACAGATATCAACTCCATCATCATTAAATCGGCAAATATTATCTGGTATACAGTCATGTGTGGATATAAGTGTCTCACCATAAAGAAGGCTGAACACTGAAGAAGTGAGGCTTTCAAACTGTGGTACTGGAGAAGATTCTTGAGTCCCTTGGACAGCAAGGAAAACAAACCAGTCAACTCTAATGGAAGTCAATCCTGAATATTCATTGGAAGGACTGATGCTGAAGCTGAAGCTCCAGTAATTTGTCTACCTGATGCAAAGAGATGACTCATTGAAAAAGACTCTGATGGTGGGAAAGATTGATGACAGTAGAAGAAGTGGGCAAAACCAGTGAAATGATTGGATGGCATCACAAAGTCAATGGACATGAGTTTGAGCACACTCGGAGACAGTAAAGGAAGCCTGGCATACTGCAGTCCATGGAGTTGCAAAGAACTGGACATGACTTAGCAACTGAACAACAACAAAATATCTGGTTTCCACCAATAAAACTCTCTGCCACAATAGAAAACTACTGGACTAAACCCTTAAGTGTGTTAAATAATCCACTTCTTCCATTCCCTACTTTTTAAATCATAACTTCTTCTTATACATGCACATATTCACAATCCTTGGGAATTTGGTACTAACTTTGTACCTTCTAAACTTCTTTTTTTTTTTTTTTTTTTTTAAGAAGAGATCACACTGCTCAGTGGAGATGAGCTGCTTCCTACATCTTTCACATCATATTATATGTTGCTGGCCTCAGAGTAGGCACTTACTAGTTGATTGTTAAGATGTATTTTAAAGATTGCTTTATGATATGTATTATTTCTCTGAGTTGTTCATTCAGACAACATTTTGTATATAGTTGTTCTTCAGTGTCTAATTTGTATCTAACTGTTTGTGACCTCATGAACGCCAGGCTTCTCTGTCCTTCACTATCTCCCTGAGTTTAATCAAACTCAAGTCCATAGAGGCAGTGATGCCATTATACCATCTCATCTTCTGTTGCCCACTTCTCCACTTGCCCTCAACTTTTCCCAGCATCAGGGTCTTTTCCAATGATTCGGTTCTTTGCATCAGGTGGCTAAAGTATTGGACCTTCAGCATCAGTCCTTCCAAGGAATATTCAAAATTGATTTCTTTTAGGATGGACTGTTTTGATCTCCTTGTTGTCCAAGGGATGCTCAACAGTCTTTTCCAGCACCACAATTTGAAAGCATCAATTCTTCAGTGCTCAGTCTTCTTTATGTTCCAACTCTCAAACTCATATATGCCTACTGAAAAACCATAGTTTTGACTATACAGATCATTCTCAGCAAAGTGTTGTCTCTGCTTTTTAATATGCTAATATGCTATCTAGGTTTGTCATAGCTTTCCTTCCAAAGAGTAAGCATCTTTTAATTTCATGGCATCAGTCACTGCCCACAGTGATTTTGGAGCCCCAGAAAATAAAATTTTTTACTGTTTCCACTTTTTTCCCCATATATCTACCATTAAATGATGGGATTTTATCCCATGATCTTATTATTATTATTTAATGTAAAGCTTTAAACCTACTGTTTCAACCTCCTCTTTCACATTCATCCAGAGGCTCTTTAGTTCATCTTCACTTTTTTGCCAGTATGGTTTTATTATCATTGAAAAAGCAAGAGAGTACCAGAAAAGACATCTACTTCTGCTTTATTGACTATGCCAAAGCCTTTGACTGTGTGGATCACAATAAACTGCTGAAAATTCTTAAAGAGATGGGAATACAGACCACTTGACCTGCCTCTTGAGAAATCGGTATGCATGTCAGGAAACAACAGTTAGAACTGGACATGGAACAACAGACTGGTTCCAAATAGGAAAAGGAGTATGTAAAGGCTGTATATTGTCACTCTGCTTATTTAATTTACTTGCAGAGTACATCATGAGAAATCCTGGGCTGGATGAAGCACAAACTGGAATCAAGATTGCTGGGAGAAATATCAATAACCTCAGATAAGCAGATGACATCACCCTTATGGCAGAAAGTGAAGAGGAACTAAAGAGTCTCTTGATGAAAGTGAAAGAGGAAAGTGAAAAAGTTGACTTAAAGCTCAACATTCAGAAAACGAAGATCATGGCATCTGGCCCCACCACTTCATGGCAAATAGATGGGGAAACAGTGGAAACAGTGACAGACTTTATTTGGGGGCGGGGCTCCAAAATCACTGCAGATGGTGACTGAAGCCATGAAATTAAAAGACAATTGCCCCTTGGGAGAAAAGTAATGACCAACCTAGACAGTATATTAAAAAGCAGAAACATTACTTTGCCAACAAAGTTCCATCTAGTCAATGCTATGGTATTTCCAGTAGTCATGTATGGATGAGAGAGTTGGACTATAAAGAAAGCTGAGCACTGAAGAACTGATGCTTTTGAACTGTGGTGTTGGAGGAAATTCTTGAGAGTCCCTTGGACTCCAGAGAGATCCAACAAGTCCATCCTAAAGGAAATCTGTCCTGAATATTAATCAGAGGGACAGATTCTGAAGCTGAAGCTCCAATACTTTGGCCACCTGATGAGAAGAACTGCCTCATTGGAAAATACCCTGATTCAGGGAAAGATTGAAGGTGGGAGGCAAAGGGGACAACAGAGGATGAGATGGTTGGATGGCATCACCGACTCAAGGGACATGAGTTTGAGTAAACTTCGGGAATTAGTGATGGACACGGAAGCCTGGGGTACTGCATTCAGTGGGGTCTCAAAGAGTCAGACAAGACTGAGTGGCTGAACTAACTGACTAATCTGCTTACCTGAAGTTGTTTATATTTCTCCTGTCAATCTTGATTCTAGCTTGTCATTCATCCAGTCCAGAAGTTTGCATAATATATTCTGCATATATGTTTAATAAACAGGATGACAATATACAACCTTGTTGTACTCCTTTCCCAATTTTAAGACATTCAGTTGTTCCATGTAAGATTCTAACTGTTGTTTCTAGACCCAAATAGAGATTTCTCAGGAGACAGGTAAGGTGGTCTGGTATTCACATCTCTTGAATAATTTTTCACACACTTTGTTGTGATCCACACAGTCAAAGGTTTTAACATAGTCAATGAAGCAGAAGTAGATTTTTTTTTTCAGGAGTCCCCTTGCTTTCTATGATACAATGAATGTAGAAACCGTAACTGAAAGTAACACTTGCACCACAATGTTCATTGCAGCAGTATTTACAATAGGTAGGACATGGAAGGAGCCTAGATATCCATGGACAGATGAATGGATAAGGAAGTGTGGTATGTGGACACAATGAAATATTGCTAAGCTATAAAAAGGAGTGCATTTGAGTCAGTTCCAATGAGGTGGATGAACCTATGGCCTATTATACAGAGTAAACCAAGCCAAAAAGAGAAATACAAAGGTTATATATTATCACATTTACATGGAATCTAGAAAGATAGTACTAATGATCCTACATGCAAGTCAGGAAAGGAGACATAAAGAACAGACTTTTGGACATAATGAGTGATGGAGAGGGTGTAATGGTTTGAGAAAATAGCATTGAAACAGATACTTTACCATAAATGAAATAGATAGCCAGTAGGAGTTTGATGTTCAGCATAGGAAACCCAAAGCTTGTGCTCTGTGACTACCTAGAAGGATGGGGCGCAGTGGGAGCTGGGGTTGGGGATCAATAGAGAGGGGACACATGTATATCTATGGCTGACTCATGTTGATGTATGGCAAAAAGAATCACAATATAGTAATTTACTTATTCTCTAATTTAAAAATAAATAAAGTAAATAAATAAATAAATAAATAAAACAGCCAGGACATGTAAGCAAGATAGATGGTCATCAACAGATAAATGAATAAAAAGACTAATTACTTTGCACTATCTACTATCTTCCAACATTTATTCACCTCTATCTCATATTTTCGTATCTATGTGCTATATTCTAATTATCTCACTTGAATCTTTTAATTTGCTTTTTATCTGTGAATTTTCTTTTATTTCATTGATTATATTTTATATCTAAAATTTCAGTGTGTTTCTATTTAAAAGTCTGCCTACACTTATTTTATCAAATGTTATTCTTTCAGCATTTTAAGCATATTTATGTTACAATCCCTTTCTGATTATTCAACTATTACCAATTCTTGTGCTATTTTACGTGTGAACTCTTTCTTATAATAGTGTGTTTTTTCATATGGTCTGCAATTATTTTGTATCCATGTTCCGCTTAGCTTGAGTCTTGTATTCTGCATATTTTGAATTTTCAAAATATTTAAATAGAATTGTTTCTCTTTAGCTTCTGTGAGGAAACTAAAGAATTTTAATTGTCTTACCAGATTTTTTTTCCCTTAAGTATTATAACTTTGGATTCCCTACTTACATACATCTATGCCTGTGGTTTTAATATTTATTTCTTTACCTCAAAGCTCAGAAACAAGAAAAACACTCATAACTGCTGGGTAATGGAAAAAATGATTGTTTGGATCATGAAGATAGGTAGTATTTTTTGGCTCAGACTAAATAACAGAATAATTTTTATTTTCTTCTGCAACTTTTATTCATAATTGGATGCTGAGAATCTCTTAATGGTTTAAACACTTTATGAATCCCTATGTTGTGAGCCTTGCCTACCATTTTGGTGTAAATTCTTTATTTCAAGCATCTGGGTGAATTGTCTTTCTTTGGTCTGACTTGGGTGTACGTTGCAAATATTTTATCAATCAATTTTGTGTGCATGTATATAGTTGATAGGATGAACCATTTGAGGACAGTGTTGCTAGAATAAAATCATTAGTTTTAGAGAAGACATGATTTGGTTATGATTATGCACACATGCTCAGTTGCTTCAGTCATGTCCACTCTTCAATTCCATGGACTGCAGCCTGCCAGGCTCCTCTGTCCATTGGATTCTCCAGGGAAAGAATTACTGGCATGCCCTCCTCCAGGGAATCTTCCCAACCCAGAGGTCAAACCCATGTCTCTTACATTTCCTGCATTGACAGGTGAGTTGTTTTTTTTTTTTTTTTTTTACCATTAGTGCCACCTGGGAAGCCCCAAGAGCAGTAATGAGCATAGAATGTATAAGCATGGATGACAAAAAAAAAAAAAATCCTCTTTATTTCTAGATGAACAAATCAAAGTATGCAACTTTTAAACTGTGATTTATATGTGTGTGTGTGTGTGTGTACACATTATGTGACATACAGATCCTTTCTATTCTTCTTGGATTGGATATCTGGAGACATTATTCCAATATTTTGCAAGAAGATCCAAAGCTGCTAGAAAGGACATTTTATATTATTACTCTGAAATTTGGAGAGCAGCTGGATTCATTGAAAGAAAGGTAAATCCATCTAAATGTGTCCTTAATTAAATTATTTTCCATTTTCCTCCTAATAGACTTCCACCTACTTTTGAGCATTAGAACTCCTTCAACAAACATGCTTACTAAAAGGAAAAATATGAACTTCCTTGACTCTATGAGCACATAGCTAGTTTGAAGGTTGGTAATTCCTATTGGAAAAATATCTGAAGTGTGACAAAGATATAAGCTTGATTTTTAACAAGTACTCAATACTATATATATTCTAAATGATTTTGATTAGACTCTCTGCCTCTACATATGAATGCAGAACTTCAGCAACTGCCTGTGTCTTCTCAGAAGGTTCCAAAAGGTTATCATGAGGGGTTTGCAAGTTCTATCTTGCAAGCGATTGACCTCTTCTCTTTCATTCCTTGGCTCCCCAAGTAATGAAACCTTTAGGTTCATTCCCCTTCTTTCTTTCACCCGCTTTAGATCCCATCATGTCTCCAACCCAGCGGACATTCTATCATTGCTCTGAACCCACTGTGTTCCTCTAACGTTTTTACTGCCCACAACATGTACTTTTTGTGCACTTTCCTGTTACCTGCAATGGGACACTTAGTTCTTTAGTTTGCCGACAAGTTTCTGTAAAATAATGAAAATGCTTTTTATTTCTTTATAATTTACTCAAAAATGTAATGACAATCTAGAGCTATTGTTCCCCAATGTCTTACAACAGCCAGAGGAAACCACCAATGTAGTTTTCCCTATCTCTATGTGGTTCAGACACTTGTTAGTTGCAGATTGGGTCAAAATAAATCAAATTTCCTTAGTCTTTCTTTAAAAAGATTTCTATCAGTCCAGTTCTGTCCCACAGCTTCGGCATGCATGACAGTGACCACAACATAGAATATATCCTAATCATATCCTAAAGAGAGAGAGAAAAAAAAAGCATAAGCAAAAAATAAAAACAACAAAAATGATATTATCCAAACAAAGTAATTATGTTTAAATATTATTATTATACCAGCATTAAGAATTCTTCAAGAAAAATATCATGGTTTTGTATGATATAAAATTAGAGGAAGCTAGGAAACAGTGGCAGAGAAGGCAGTGGGATCCCACTCCAGTACTCTTGCCTGGAAAACCCCATGGACGGAGGAGCGTGGTGGGCTACAGTCCATGGGGTCGCTAAGAGTCAGACACGACTGAGCGACTTCACTTTCACTTTTCACTTTCATGCATTGGAGAAGGAAATGGCAACCCACTCCAGTGTTCTTGCCTGGAGAATACCAGGGACAGGGGACCCTGGTGGGCTGCCATCTATGGGTTCGCACAGAGTCAGACAAGACTGAGGCGACTTAGCAGCAGGAAACAGTGGAAACAGTGTCAGACATTATTTTTGGGGGCTCCAAAATCACTGCAGATGGTGACCACAGCCATGAAATTAAAACACGCTTACTCCTTGGAAGAAAAGTTATGACCAACCTAGATAGCATATTGAAAAGCAGAGACATTACTTTGTCAACAAAGGTCTGTCTAGTCAAGGCTATGTTTCTTCCTGTGGTCATGTATGGATGTGAGAGTTGGACTGTGAAGAAAGCTGAGCACCAAAGAATTGATGCTTTTGAACTGTGGTGTAGGAGAAAACTCTTGAGAGTCCCTTGGACTGCAAGAAGATCCAACCAGTCCATTCTGAAGGACATCAGCCCTGAGATTTCTTTTGAGGGAATGATGTTGAAACTGAAACTCCAGTACTTTGGCCACCTCATGCGAAGTGTTGACTCATTGGACAAGACTGTGATGCTGGGAGGGATTGGGGGCAGGAGGAGAAGGGGACGACAGAGGATGAGATGGCTGGATGGCATCACTGACTTGATAGACGTGAGTCTGAGTGAACTCCAGGAGTTGGTGATGGGCAGGGAGGCCTGGCGTGCTGTGATTCATGGGATCACAAAAAGTCAGACATGATTGAGCAACTGAACTGAACTGAACTGAGATGATGGTAACTAATATATTATTCTCCACAAATCTCCTATAAACTAAAGCTATTTCAAATATACAAATTTCCTTTAAAAAAATAGGTTCATTCTATTCAAAAACATCAAGTGAATGTATACTCATCTGTCTTTCCTAGAACAGTTTTCAAGAAATAGTTACCACATTTCTAAGGAAGGAAAAATATACCCCTTCTCCTAAGGAAAACTTACTGTTTTATGGATAGTTTGTTCTAAGAGAATGACTCTTTGTTAACTCAAACTTCAAGAGTCATAACTTGTTGGAAGGACCTTATCAAACGTCTAGTGTCTCAGTTAGAGCTTGAGCTTAAGCAACTAGTAACATATTTGGGTAAAGAAACTTTCAGATGATATTAGCACAGATAGCCTGATTTACAATTGTGCCATGCTTTTGAATTCTAAACCAGATAATCACCAGAGACTGACTTTCATGAATTATCTCATTGTAATTTTAAAACTGTCAGTCCTATTTCCATTTTTTTAAGGAATCTCTGTTCTCCATAGTGGCTGTTCTAGTTTTCATTCCCACCAAAAGTGTAAGAGGGTTCCTTTTTCTCCACACCCTCTCCAGCATTTATTGCTTGTAGACTTTTGGATAGCAGCATTCTGAGTGGTGTGAAATGGTACTTCACTGTGGTTTTGATTTGCATTTCTCTGATAATCAGTGATGTTGAGCATCTTTTCACATGTTTATTAGCCATCTGTATGTCTTCTTTGGAGAAATATCTGTTTAGTTCTTTGGCACATTTTTTTTATTGGATCATTTATTTTTCTGGAATTGAGCTGCAGGAGTTGCTTGTATATTTTTGAGATTAGTTGTTTGTCAGTTGTTTCATTTGCTATTATTTTCTCCCATTCTGAAGGTTGTCTTTTCACCTTGCTTATAGTTTCCTTTGTTGTGCAGAAGCTTTTAATTTTAATTAGGTCCCATTTGTTTATTTTTGCTTTTATTTCCAGTATTCTGGGAGGTGGGTCATAGAGGATCCTGCTGTGAGACCCAGCAATCCCACTATTGGGCATACACACTGAGGAAACCAGAATTGAATGAGACACGTGTACCTAAATGTTCATCGCATCGCTGTTTATAATAGTCAGGACATAGAAGCAACCTAGATGTCCATCAGCAGATGAATGGATAAGAAAGTTGTAGTACATATACACAATGGAGTATTACTCAGCCATTAAAAAGAATACACTTGAATCAGTTCTAATGAGGTGGATGAAACTGGAGCTGATTATACAGAGTGAAGTAAGCCAGAAAGAAAATACCAATACAGTATACTAACACATATATATGGAATTTAAAAAGATGGTTACGGTAACTGTATGCAAAACAGCAAAAGAGACACAGATGTATAGAGTAGTCTTTTGGACTCTGTGGGAGAGGGAGAGGGTGGGATGATTTGGGAGAATGGCATTGAAACATATATCATATATGAAACGGATCACCAGTCCAGGTTTGATGCAGGATATAGGATGCTTGGGGCTGGTGCACTGGGACGACCCAGAAGGATGGTAAGGGGTGAGAGGGGTTTCAAGATGGGGAACACCTGTACACCCGTGGCAGATTCATGTTGATGTATGGCAAAACCAATACAATATAGTAAGGAATTAGCCTCCAATTAAAATAAATAAATTTATATAAAAATAGATTTTTAAATTCAAACAATATTGATCAGTAAAATATAAATTAAGCATTTACTATATACAAAGCAATATCTTATGTGTTCAAATACACAAAGTAGTATCTCTGTAGTCCTAGATTCTAGGAAATTTATATCTAAATGTAGTGATGAATTTATTCTTCTAAGGAATTTCAATGAACCATCAATAAAACTGCAAAATTAAAAAAAAAAAAAACCTGCCAGTCCTTTTATAAAATAGAATAGTTCAACAGTCAACATTAAATTGAAAATGTAAGAAAAAGAACACTCAGAGGACAGAAAGTGTTGATAAATTCTTGCAACATATTCCAGAGCCCATCAAAATACAAATGAGGCAGACTATCAAGCTTCAGTGGAAAATCTGATACCAGAAACTAATATCAACAAAACTGATTTTGAACTTCTCCTGTCCTGGCTATTAAAGTAGAAGTCTAGTGATGGTGATGTTTTCTCTGCCTTCTGTTCCTACAAGATCTGAGGCATTTTCAAAGGAACAATTTTGTGGCCTGAGGACTCATCTTTCTCCTTCCTTGCCATACCCTAAACTAAACAAACAAACAAAGAAGTAGGTATGTGTATATTATAGCATGTATAGTATTTCACTATACCTCCTTTGGCTAAAATGGGATTTTTTTTTTTCCCCACTCTAAAG
This sequence comes from Oryx dammah, assembly GCF_014754425.2. NCBI lineage: Eukaryota > Metazoa > Chordata > Mammalia > Artiodactyla > Bovidae > Oryx > Oryx dammah. Next base: position 59,525,906 of record NW_024070192.1, on the reverse strand, counting down.
GTCTATTCATTGAAAGAGTAAATGTCATATCCTTTGGACTTTATTTTCCATTAAAGTCAATTATTCTATGTTTAGTTTCTTCTCCAAATTGCAGAAGTAGATTAATGATGTAATTATCTTTGTGTTTAAGTAACCAATAGCAAGTCTCAGAGACATATTGATTTTCCAACCCTTCTAAATAAATACCCCTCCTCACCAATCTCAAGTAAATAGCCTCCTTCTGCCCTAGAAAGTTAAGAACACAGTGTTCTCTTAATCAATAATTGAGGAAGGCCACCTTGGTATTCACTGATCCAGACTTCTTTTGCTAAATAGCTTTCTATTCATTATTCCTCTATTCCCTTCATCTTTATCAGATTATACAAACCTCACACATTCCACCCCATCATGTAAGAACGATCAAGGTATCCTTTCCTTCCCTATTTTCATCTCTCCATTCAGAAATTGCACACTGAGAGACTGAACTGAACTGAACTGAAACAAAAGATAGAACTAATTCTCTCACACCAAATTGTAAATATATCTAATAATTAGGCTTAATCCATCATGTAAGTGAGGCCCTCTTTTAGATTAAATGGAGATCATTAACTAAACGGACTACTAGGAGAAGAGGAATATAGTGACATTATTTAGGAGAACCTGAAATATGATTGGGCTACTCATAAAACTTAAGATGATACTTTTCTTTAAGGACAAGAAACTTTAAAAGAAAAAAGGATAACATAAAAAATAATTTCTATTCACTTTATTTCAAACGCCAAACACTGAGTATGAGATATGGACAGACAAGAGAGATTGTCCCTGAACTTCTAAAACAATGTTGCTATTTTTCATCTTCAGCCATTCACCTGTTGAGAACACACTACTATTGCAGATAGCAAATTAATATATATGATGGATATAATAAATATAAGTTGATATATATAATAATATAATTATATATGGATATAATCATATTATAGTATATTATTATATAAATTATATTATATTAAGATAATATTAATTACATTACATTATAATTATAGACTATATAATATATATTATACAGATATAATTATTATATAATATATTACCATTATATTAATTTTATTAATATAAATATATTAAAATATGTATTCAGTTCGGAAGCAACAGAACTGGACATGGAACAACAGACTGGTTCCAAATAGGAAAAGGAGTACGTCAAGGCTGTATATTGTCACCCTGCTTATTTCACTTCTATGCAGAGTACATCATGAGAAACGCTGGACTGGAAGAAACACAAGCTGGAATCAAGATTGCTGGGAAATATTAATAACCTCAGATATGCAGATGACACCACCCTTATGGCGGAAAGTGAAAAGGAATTAAAAAGCCTCTTGATGAAAGTGAAAGAGGAGAGTGAAAAAGTTGGCTTAAATCTCAACATTCAGAAAATGAAGATCATGGCATCCGGTCCCATCACTTCATGGCAAATAGATGAGGAAACAGTGGAAAGTGTCAGACTTTATTTTTTTGGGCTCCAAAATCACTGCAGATGGTGATTGCAGCCATGAAATTAAAAGACGCTTACTCCTTAGAAGAAAAGTAATGACCAACCTAGATAGTATATTCAAAAGCAGAGACATTACTTTGCTGACTAAGGTCCATCTAGTCAAGGCTATGGTTTTTCCTGTGGTCATGTATGGAAGTGAGAGTTGGACTGTGAAGAAGGCTGAGTGCCGAAGAATTGATGCTTTTGAACTGTGGTGTTGGAGAAGACTCTTGAGAGTCCCTTGGACTGCAAGAAGATCCAACCTGTCCATTCTGAAGGAGATCAACCCTGGGATTTCTTTGGAAAGAATGATGCTAAAGCTGAAACACCAGTACTTTAGTCACCTCCATGCGAAGAGTTGACTCATTGGAAAAGACTCGGATGCTGGGAGGGATTGGGGGCAGGAGGAGAAGGGGATGACAGAGGATGAGATAGCTGGATGGCATCACTAACTCGATGGACGTGAGTCTGAGGGAACCCCAGGAGTTGGTGATGGACAGGGAGGCCTGGTGTGCTACGATTCATGGGGTCGCAAAGAGTCAGAAATGACTGAGCGACTGAACTGAACTGAATATTCTAATATATATATATATTAGAATATATAATAAATATAATTATATAATCTAGTAAACATAGTAATTATATATGCAATTGTAATTAATTATGTAAGATATATAATATATAATACAATATAGATTTATCTTATTATATAAATTATATGATATCTATTTATATTTTATTACATATATTATTATATGTATTATATTATACATACTATGTTAATATATTTTTTATAATTATGAAATATTAATATATATTATATAGGTTTATATTACTATACTATTTATTATTTTATATAATATTAGAGTATATAGAATTATAACATAATATATAATATATTCACATAATAATACAATATAAAATTATAATATATTATATATTATATATAATGTTTATATTTATATTTAAACATGTATATAATTATAGTATTTATGTTTATATATATGTATTTATAAATTTATATATTTATATATGATAAGTATATATATTTATATTACTTTATAAAATATATAATATATATTTATATTATTTAAATTATGTGTATAATATATAATATGTATAACTATATATTTTATATGATTAATACAATTATAATTACATATTATTATTATTACATAATTATATATATAATTATATATAGTTATAATAAGATGTAATCAAATATATTTTACCAGTATTCTTGCCTGGAAAATCCCATGGACAGAGGAGCCTGGTAGGCTGCAGTTCATGGGGTCACTGAGGGTCAGACATGACTGAACAACTTCACTTTCACTTTTCACTTTCATGCATTGCAGAAGGAAATGGCAACCCACTCCAGTGTTCTCTCCTGGAGATTCCCAGGGACGGGGCACCCTGGTGGGCTGCCATCTATGGGGTTGCACAGAGTTGGACACAACTGAAGTGACTTAGCAGCAGTAGATATATATTATATAATATATATTATATTATATATTGTGGGCTTCTCTGGTGGCTTAGACTATAAAGCATCTGCTTGCAATTAACGAAACCCGGGTTGGATCCCTGTGTGGGGAAGATCCCCTGGAGGAGGAAATGGCAACTCACAGCAGTACTCTTGCCTGGAAAATTTCCATGGACTGAGGAGCCTGGTAGGCTGCAGTAAATGGGAGTCACAAAGAGTCGAACACAACTGAGCGACTTCACTGTCTTTCCATATTATATATATTATATAGTAATTTATTATCACATTAATTACAATTATGATTATATATCATTATATAGAATATATTTTATTACATAACAATATATTCTTTCATATCATATAATAATATATTGTGCAATATATTATAATAGTAAACATTATATATAATACATATTTTATATCATATTAATATCATATATATTAATATATCTGTAAATTATATGTAATGTATACATTATGTATATTATTATGATATATCCTTATATAGAATATATAATAATTAAATATTATATTATGTATAATTATATTATAATGTGTACAGCAAATATAAATAGACATATAATAGATACAATAAAAATTGCTTGCATGTGCATAGTACTTTATAGTTTTAAAGTACTGTAATAGTTACAGTAATAGCAGAAATACTACTGTCAATAAAGCTAGTGAATGAAAGGAATTTCAGGAGCTGCTGCTGCTAAGTCGCTTCAGTTGTGTCCGAATCTGTACAACCCCATAGACGGCAGCTCACCAGGCTCCAGTGCCCCTGGGATTCTCCAGGCAAGAACACTGGAGTGGGTAGCCATTTCCTTCTCCAATGCGTGAAAGTGAAAAGTGAAAGTAAAGTCGCTCAGTCGGATCCGACTCTTAGCGACCCCATGGACGGCAGTCTACCAGACTCCTCCGTCTATGGGATTTTCCAGGCAAGAGTACTGGAGTGGGGTGCCATTGCCTTCTCCGAATTTCAGGAGAGCTACTCAAAACTCTAAAAGATGATGCTATCAAAGTGTTCCATTCAATATGTCAGCAAATCTGGAAGGCCCAGCAGTGGTCACAGAAGGGGAAAACGTCAGTCCTCACCCCAGTTCCCAAGAAGGGCTGTACTAAAGAATGTTCAAACCATCAGATAAGTGTACTTATCTCCCATGCTTGTAAGGTCATGCTTAAAAACTTGCATGCTAGGCTTCAGCGTTACAAGAACCAAGAACTTTTTGATATCCAACATAGGTTTAGAAAAGACAGTGGAAATTGCCAACATTCACTGGGTCATAGAGAAAGCAAGGGAATTCCAGAAAAAAGCATCTATGTGGTTTCATTATCTACACTAAAGCCTTTAACTGTGGATTATAACAAACTGTGAAAACCTCTTGAAGAGTCGGGAATAGTAGGTCATCTTACCTTTTTCCTGAGAAACCTGTATGCTGGCTAACAAGCAACAGTTAGATTCCTGTATGGAACAATTGATTGGTTCAGGATGGAAAAAGGGGTACAACGGGGCTCTCTGCTGTCACCCTGCTTATTTAACCTAATTGAAGCACATCATAAGAAATGCCAGGCTAGATGAATTACAAGCTAAAATCAAGAGAGGTAAGAGAAGCATCAAAAACCTCAGATATGCAGATGATACCACTCTAATGGCAGAAAGTGAAGAGAAACTAAAGAACCTCTAAAGAGAGTGAAGGAAGACAGTTAAAAAATCACCTTAAAATTAAATACTAAAAACAAACAACTAAGATTGTGGCATCTGGCCCCATTACTTCATGGCAAATAGAAGGGGAAAAAGTGAAATCAGTGACAGATTTCCTCTTCTTGGGCACTAAAATCACTGTGGATGGTCACATCTGCCATGAAATCAGACAATTGTTTCTCAGCAGGAAAGCTATGACAAACCTAGACAGTGTTTTGAAAAGCAGAGACATCACTTTGCTGACAAAGATCCATAGAGTCAAGGCTATGGCCTTCATAGGAAGCACTGATGCTGAAGCTGATGCTCCAATACTTTGGCTACCTGATGTGAAGAGTTGACTCATTAGAAAAGACCCTGATGCTGGAAAAGAAGGTGGGAGGAGAAGAGGGTGACAGATGATGAGATGGTTGGATGGCATCGATGACTCAATGGATATGAGTTTAAGCAAACTCCAGGAGATAGTGAAGGACAGGGAATCCTGGTGTGCTGCAGTCCATGGGGTCACAAAGAGCTGGACATGACTGAGCTACAACAAATGGTCTTCCCAGTGGTCATAAATTGTTGTGAGCATTGGGCCATAAAGAAGGCAGAGCGACAAAGAATTTATGCCTTCAAACTATAGTGCTGAAGAAGACTCCTGAGAGTCCCTTCAACAGCAAGATCAAATCAGTAAATCTTAAAGGAAATCAACCCTGAATATTCATTGGTAGGACTGATGCTGAAGTTGAAGTTCCAGTATTTCAGTCACCTTATGTGAGCAGCTGACATTGGAATAATCCCTGATGCTGGGAAAGATTGAGGGTAGAAGAAGAGGGCATCAGAGGATGAGATGGCTGGATGGCAGCACTGATAAAAATGAACATGAGCTTGGGAAAACTTTGAGGGACAGGGAGGCCTAGTGTGCTGCAGTCCCTGTGCTGCAGTCACAAAGAGTTAGGTATGCCTGGGTGACTGAACAGCAACAACACTGGCTATTATCTTACTTAGACTACATAAGGACTACATAGCACTTATGCAGATTTACATCCCTCCTTTTATAGATGAGAACATTGAGTTAAAACTCAAGCCCTTGTTTCAATGATATCTTTTTCAATCTCTTAAAAGAAAAAAAAAATCATACTGACCACCTTCATTTTCTGTCAAACTCTTAGATATTGTCAAAAATGATAGTGTTTCTTCTTCCAAGTTGCTTATTGTCTAATGGAAAGAGATATTACAGATATCATTCATCTTTCCTTTCCAATATGTTTGATATTAAATCAGAGCAACCTATTTCCACCTGCTTATGACAGCTTCCCATATTTTTCAACAGTTTCATATAAGGTGTTTGGTGCTTTTCGACACAGCTGGGTTTTTGTTGTAGTTGTTGTTGTTATTGTTAATTAATTTGTTTTTCCCTAAGAAACTGAGGAAGAGACACTTTCTACAGACAAGAAAAATAAAAGAAATGAGTTCCTGAGTGTGTTCCTCTGTAAAAAAAGTTATATCAGTGATTAGAGATTAGTGGACAGGTAAACTAGGTATTGATATGAAGTCTCAGGAGTATGAATCATCAATAAAAGAGTAAAGACACAAGATGAGTATGACTTGCAGCCTTTGAAGCCTATGAGTCAATACAAGGTAAGTTAAACCAGATCATAAGGACCAAAAATCAGGTGGCTCAAGAGTAGGAAAAAAGTATCCTCAAGAAAATTTCAGAAGCAGTTTTTTTTTTGTTTGTTTGTTTTTTATTTTTAAATTTATTTTATTTATTATTTTTTTTTAAATTTATTTATTTTTTAATTTTACTTTCTTTTTCTTTTGTTTTTCTTTTTTAATTTATTTATTTATTTTATTTTACTTTACAATTCTGTATTGGTTTTGCCATACATTGACATGAATCCACCACGGGTGTACATGCGTTCCCAAATATGAACCCCCCTCCCACTCCCCTCCCCACAACATCTCTCTCGGTCATCCCCGTGTATCAGCCCCAAGCGTGCCGTATCCTGCATCGGACATAGACTGGCAATTCGATTCTTACATGATATTATACATGTTTCAATGCCATTCTCCCAAATCATCTCACCCTCTCCCTCTCCCTCTGAGTCCAAAAGTCCGCTATACACATCTGTGTCTTTTTTGCTGGTGCCATATGAGTTGGCTTGGTTTAAGGACTTTTGCAACTTCTTTATAGCAATGAAACGTAGGAAAATATTTGTAATAATCTTGATCTACTGTACTCAAAATGAATATCATTCTGTGATCACTTGGCATCATTGGTAGGGGTCCCCAAGTGGCTCATTGGTAAAGAATCCACCTGCAATGCAGGACCTTCAGGAGACACAGGTTTGATCCCAGGGTTGGGAAGATCTTTCTGGAGGAGGGCATGGAAACTCACTCCAGTATTCATGCCTGGACAAACCCTTGGGTAGAGGAGTCTGGCAGGCTATGGTCCAAAGATTTACAAAGAGTTGGATATTATTGAAGTGACTTAGCAGACACCCATAGTTTCACTGGCATTATCTGAGAGCTTGTTAGCAATGCAGAATGTCAGGGGCAAGGTCAATCCTAAATGACTCACAATCTACAATTTAGCAAGATGCCCAGTTACTTCCTATTGACATCAAATTTTGTTGACACTTCTGTGACAGTATACTGTATATTAACACAAATATATGGAATTTAGAAAGACAGTACTGATGACTCTACATGCAGGGCAACAAAGGAGACACAGACATAAAGAACACATTTTTGGACTCAGTGGGAGAAGTCAAGGGTGGGATTATTTAAGAGAATAGCATTGAAACATATACATTACCATATGTAAAATAGATGACATTTGCAAGTTCTAAATATGAAACAGGGCACCCAAAACTAGTGCTCTGGGACAACCCAGAGGGATAGGGAGGGAAGGGAGGTGGGAGGGGGATTCAGGATGTAGAGGGCATATGTGTATCTGTGGCTGATTCATGTTGATGTATGGCAAAAACCATCACACTATTGTAATTATCCTTCAATTAAAACGAATAAATAAATTTAAAAAAAAATGTTGCTCTGTCTTCATTCTATTCTTGATCAAAGGAGAAACTGGTCTTCTAAAACTCCACAGGAAACTGTTAGTACCCTTGGCTTTGGAAATGTTTTGCAATGAGAATTTCTTTTTGCTATTTAGGGAATTTGGACATAACCCATTAGATAGAACTTCCCTGGTGGGTGAGTGGTAAATAACCCACCTGCCAATGCAGGAGACTCAGGTTTGATCCCAAGGTCAGGAAGATCCCTTGAAGAAGGAAATGGCAACCCACTCCAGTATTCTTGCCTGGGAAATACTATGGACATAGGAGCCTGGCAGGCTGCAGTCTATGGGGCTGGTAAGAGTTGGACACAACTTAGCGATTAAACAGCAGCAGCAGGCACTAGATAGAGAAACAGCTGCAATAATAACTCAATCCTGAACGTGTGAAAAGTTGAGGGTTTTGAGTTAATAATGTCCTCTAAGCAATGTCCTTAAATCTTCTTAAAGAGATGTTCCTGTTGAAACCACCCCAAGGATAAATTTATCTTCTATATCTCTGTAGTCCAGAATCTGTTGTTTGCATGACTGATTCAAGCTCACCAAAGCCATCATTCTTCCTGTCATTCTCCAATATATTTACACCAACTCACTCATTATTTACAAAGCAGCTAGCACACAGATGCTGAGCCTGATCAAAATGTTACAGATATTTCAATATTTCAGACATCAAATCTCTGCCTTACCCTATTTTGTTTCCCCAAAGCCATTAAGATTATATTTTTACATAGAACAAATTTACTAAGGTTAACTTTCCGATCTCGATACTTCCCATTGGAAGCTCCATCAATAAGAAATTTTGTTGTTTAGTTTCTCAGTTGTGTCCGAATCTTTTGCAACACTATGGATCATAGTCCACCAGGCTCCTCTGTCCATGGGATTTCCCAGGCAAGAATACTGGAGTGAGTTGTCATTTCCTTCTCCATTAATAAGAACAGACCTCTTAATTAAAATTTCAAATATGCATTTTACTGATTCATCTGGGAACAAATCATTTTAGGTGGAAAACTCATGGTTAATATTGTTTTTCTTAGAATACATGAAAATTATATGCATTCTCTGCTTCCTAGTGACTTTTATATAGTGCACTTGGAGGAGAAAGCAAGTCAAACCTATTATGAGATTCCAGTTTCTAGCAAAAGATCTTAGACCATAAGTTAAAACAGATTTACAATAAGTACAATATATCAGTTGTGCAGTAATTTGGGCAGGTTCTATCTTGAAGAATTATTGGATGTGGCAAAACTATTCTGAATTTCTTCCTTGTCTTATAACAACACTCTAATTTAATCATACCTTGTTAGGATAATTAGAAATATTGATTGGGATACTCTGTAATCTTTAATGGGATTAAAGTATCCCAGGGATTGAAATACTCTGTAATCTTTAATGACCCCTCTTTAATGATTATTTTTAACAATCTTTAGTAATCTTTAATGATTAAACAGACGAATAATCAAGAGGATTTAATGCATAGTTGTGGTCTTATTTGTAGTTCATTCATTCATTAACTAAACAAACATTTGTTCACTGCTTTCTGGAAAAATGAATGAGAAATAGCCCTTCTCTTTGAGGAACTTACAGTTTACCAGGAGAATTAAAGAGATAATCATGAAGTTCTAAGACAATTATTGATAAAAGTTAGAAAAGGCAAATAGAGAGGGTGACAATGAAGATACACAAAAAGTATTCACTTGGACATGACCAGGTAGTCATATTTAGGAAAAAGAAGTACCAGGAGTTCAATTTAATCTGATTTTCTAAGATAGTGGTATTCATTTTTTGTCTCTTCATTTGTTTAATAAACAAAAAAATCGTTTGTAGATAGAAAAACTGTTGGATTTTAATGGTACATGAGTGTTCAGTCACATCTAACTCTTTGCGACCTCAAGGACTGTATCCTGCTAGGCTTACACTATCCATTGAATTTTCTAAAGAAGGATACAGGAGTGAGTTGCCATTTCCTATTCCAGGGAATCTTCCCAACCTAGGGATCCATATCCATATATCTTGCATTGACAGACTGATTTTTTACTACCGCGCCTCCTAGGGCTTCCCTAGATTTTAGTTCAGTTCAGTCACTCAGTCGTGTCCGACTCTTTGTCACCCCATGAATCACAGCACGCCAGACCTCCCTGTCCATCACCAACTCCAGGAGTTCACTCAGACTCATGTCCTTCGAGTCAGTGATGATGCCATCCAGCCATTTCATCCTCTGTTGTCCCCTTCTCCTACTGCCCCCAATCCCTCCCAGCCTCAGAATATTTTCCAATGAGTCAACTCTTTGCAAGAGGTGGCCAAAGTACTGGAGTTTCAGCCGTAGCATCATTCCTTCCAAAGAAATCCCAGGGCTGATCTTCAGAATGGACCAGCTAGATCTCTTTGCAGTTCAAGGGACTCTCAAGAGTCTTCTCCAACACCACAGTTCAAAAGCATCAATTATTCGGCACTGAGCCTTCTTCACAGTCCAACTCTCACATCCATACCTGACCAATGGAAAAAACCATAGCCTTGACTAGATGGACCTTTGCTGGCAAAGTAATGTCTCTGCTTTTCAATAAGCCATCTAGGTAGGTCATAAGTTTTCTTCCAAGGAGTAAGCGTCTTTTAATTTCATGGCTGCAGTCACCATCTGCAGTGGTTTTGGAGCCCGAAAAATAAAGTCTGACACTGTTTCCACCGTTTCCCCATCTATTTCCCATGAAGTGATGGGACCAGATGTCATGACCTTCGTTTTCTGCATGTTGAGCTTTAAGCCAAAATTTTCACTCTCCTCTTTCACTTTCATCAAGAAGCTTTTTAGCTCCTCTTCACTTTCTGCCATAAGGGTGGTGTCATCTGCATATCTGAGGTTTTTGATATTTCTCCTGGCAATCTTGATTCCAGCTTGTGTTTCTTCCAGTCCAGCGTTTCTCATGATGTACTCTGCATAGAAGTTAAATAAGCAGGGTGACAAAATACAACCTTGACATACTCCTTTTCCTATTTGGAATCAGTCTGTTGTTCCATGTCCAGTTCTACCTGTTGATACCTGTTGCATATAGGTTTCTCAAGAGGCAGGTCAGGTGGTCTGGTATTCCCATCTCTTTCAGAATAGACTAGATCTGATAGATAGAGTGCCTGATGAACTATGGATGGAGGTTCGTGACATTGTACAGGAGACAGGGATCAAGATCATCCCCATGGAAAAGAAATGCAAAAAAGCAAAATGGCTGTCTGAGGAGGCCTTACAAATAGCTGTGACAAGAAGACAAGTGAAAAACAAAGAAGAAAAGGAAAGATACAAGCATCTGAATTCAGAGTTCCAAAGAATGGCAAGAAGAGATAAGAAAGCCTTCCTTAGTGATCAATGCAAAGAAATAGAGGAAAACAACAACAGAATGAGAAAGACTAGAGATCTCTTCAAGAAAATTAGAGACACCAAGGGAACATTTCATGCAAAGATGGGCTCGATAAAGGACAGAAATGGTATGGACCTAACAGAAGCAGAAGAAATTAAGAAGAGGTGGCAAGAATACACAGAAGAACTGTACAAAAAAAGATCTTCATGACCAAGATAATCACAATGGTGTGATCAATCACCTAGAGCCAGACATCCTGGAATTTGAAGTCAAGTGGGCCTTAGAAAGCATTGCTATGAGCAAAGCGAGTGGAGGTGATGGAATTCCAGTTGAGTTATTTCAAATCCTGAAAGATGATGCTGTGAAAGTGCTGCACTCAATATGCCAGCGAATTTGGAAAACTCAGCAGTGGCCACAGGACTGGAAAACGTCAGTTTTCATTCCAATCCCAAAGAAAGGCAATGCCAAAGAATGCTCAAACTACCACACAATTGCACTCATCTCACATACTAGTAAAATAATGCTCAAAATTCTCCAAGCCAGGCTTCAACAACACGTGAACCGTGAACTTCCAGATGTTCAAGCTGGTTTTAGAGAAGGCAGAGGAACCAGAGATCAAATTGCCAACATCTGCTGGATCATGGAAAAAGCAAGAAAGTTCAAGAAAAACATCTATTTCTGCTTTATTGACTATGCCAATGCCTTTGACTGTGTGCATCACAATAAACTGTGGAAAATTCTGAAAGATTTTAGTTAGGCAGGGTTAAATCATGATTTTGCCATCTATGGGCTATGTAAACTTGGATAAACTCATTGTGCTTTGAAGTTGAGGTTCCTCACATACTAAATATATGGAATAATACATATCCAAAACATAATTTTAATAAATAATATGAAATAAAAGGAACAGATATTTGGTACACATAGCAACAATAGCAATAACAATAATACTAATAGTTATTAACCTTTATTCAGAGCTGAAGATAGTCCAGGCACTTAGCTAAGAATTTTACATGCATGATCTTTAGTCCATATGAAAACTCTATTAGTTACTATTATTAATTTATATTTTAACGAGGCTTATAAAGATTAGTTTACTTGTTCAAAGTTAAATAACATAACAATAATGGGTAACATATATTTAATACTTATTTTTTGACATTGCTTTAAGCCATTATACACGTCAATTCATTTATTTCTCTCTATGAGAGACAGTGCATTGTTTTTCTCATTTTTACAAGTGTCATGAGCTGAATTGTGTCTCTCCTCAAAATCCATATATCCAAGCTCTAAATGCCAGTATCTTAGAATGTGACTGTATTTGGAGATAGAACTATTAAAATGAAGCCCCTAGAGTGATCACTAAGGCAATCTGAATTATATCCTTTCAGAATAGGAAATTTGGATATAAGAGAAATAAAAGGGGCACACAGAAAAATATCCCATGTGAGGACACAAATGTAAGAGCAGACAGATAGTTAGATATGAACTGAGAAAGGAGGGCCTGGCCCAATGGCAGGAAACTATACCTCTCCCTTGAACAAAAGGATTATTGGGCAAAGAAAATCAAGAATCTCCAGACTGACAGGAAACCAAACATTTTGTGATGACAAGCATCCAGGAGAAAGGCAAAAAAAAGATGGGAAGAGGTGGGAACCTTGGATATCCGTATGTAACCTTTTGCTATTTTTTCCTTCATTGTGATAAAATTAGCCTTGTAGTAAGAAGCCCCCATCATGCCCTCACACCATTACCCTGTTGATCAAGATTAAACAAGGGCAAAAATCCCTCCTCCTCTTGTGAAGGTAGAGCTGGAATGAAAATCATGGAATACAACCCCAAACCCCTCCCTCTTAAATGAATATTCCACCCATTCATTTTTGTGACTGGTGTAGTGAATTTGCCACAGAAACTCAGGACAACTGTTCACCTGAGTCTTCCTACTCTCCCTTTGAGAGAGTACAGTATGTTATTAAGTACCTCCCCCTACCCCACCATGGCTTGTCTCTGAATTCTTTTGTGATGAGACAAAAACCTACTTTTTGGTAACACAGTGAGAAGGAAGCCATTTTGCCAGAAGAGAGACATTAAAAGATACCAAATCTGATGACAATTTGACCTTGGATGTTCAGACTTCAGAATTATAAGAAGATAAATTTCTGTTGTTTAAGCCAACTACTCTCTGGTGTTTTCCTATGGCATCTCTAGTAAAAATTAGCAGTACAATAAGTGATTAAACAACGATGCAAAGAATATAAGTATGCATATCTACAATGTTAGTATGCAGAGCCACTGGGCTTCAAACCCTAGCAGTCTTGTGTCAGAATTAATTTCCTTAATCTCTTCACAATAAAGCCTCTTGTGACAGATAAGGAAAACTGAGGTAGCCAGTGGCTGTCTCATTTTGCATATCCATACAACAGTAGAGTTAGGATTAAAACCCAGGTCTTTCTGATTTCCTCTTACTTAACTTGAAAAATTTTTCTTGATTTCTCAGATAGCTAGTTATGTAAAAGCTGATTTTCACTTAATTTCGTATTTCCTATAAATGAGTGTGAGGAAATACCAATTTTTATGCCTGTACACAGGCTACTAAGTTAATTCCATGGTTAAAAGATGGTAAAACTTTACAAAGGAGCTCTGAAGTCACTTCAGGCATTAGCTTCATGTTCTGCATCAACTTTTAACTGCCCGTGGTAAGCCATATATCATATGACTCTTTATAGTATCAATTTAAGCACATATTTTGTTTGTCATGAATATGTTGAAAGGCTTTCAGTGCCTTCAATAGCTACCAGAAGAAACATTACAATAGCTGCTCTAAATTATAAAACATTTATCAGGAGGCTAACTTTTTATATATTTCAGTTAGTGTCAGAAGGATTAGAAGCATCACTCTGGATTGATTATCACTTACACAATGAATTAAGTCATATCTTTGTCTGTCCTGGTGCAAAATCAATATATATAGACCACATATAGGAACATTTGTCCACATCCTAAGGATTAGGAAAAATAAACATTTCAGACACAGGTTAAAAATCTCCATTTCAAAATTCTTCCTGTATGTTATATAATACTCCTTTCATATTTAATGCAATGAGTAATGCTGAACATTATTAAATCAGACATAACATTCTTCCATGGAGGAATCTGATCATATAGTGAAATGAAAGTATCTCAGTCATGTCTGACTCTTTGCAACCTCATGAACTACACAGGCCATGGAATCCTCTAGACCAGAATACTGGAGTGGATAACAGTTCCTTTCTCCAGGGGATCATCCCAACCAAGGGATTGAACCCAGGTCTCTCACATTGCAGGCAGATTCAATACCATCTGAGTCACCAGGCAAGCCTAAGAATACTGGAATGGGTACACTATCCCTTCTCCAGCGGATCTTCCCGACCTGGGAATTGAAACAATGATGCAGGGTCTTCTGCATTGCAGGTGGATTCTTTACCAGCTGAAAACTATCTGGGAAATGTGTGTATATATATACACACATATATTTCTGATCATATATCTTAACATAATGCCACTAAGATTAAACATTTTGACGGATATCCTATTATACATGCTTAAGTTTGCTGTATTGTAACTCATCTAACATTTGAACATCTTAGCTTACACAGAGTAGGTTTTAATTGAATATCAGTTCAGTTCAGTTCAGTTGCTCAATCATGTCCGACTCTTTGGCACCACACTGCTGGGTCCAGCCCTGGTGGATCCAGGGTAATTTGAAGGGTGGATGGAGTAGGCGAGGAAAAACTTACTTATTTAGAAATATAAAAAGATTAAGAAGAAATAGTATAGTAGGAAAATTAGTGGAGAAAAGATGCTGAATAACTTGGTTTATGCGGAAAACTGATAAAAACTCAAGATAAGAGGTTTGCACCATCTACGTTAGGCCACCGGTGCCCGTTTGAATAGCGGAGTGTGCCCCGCCTTGGGCTCCCTCTCTCGTGGGTCTTAGAAGCCAGGGCAAGTAAATAGATTTGGTGAGCCTCCGCACTCCAGATGGAAATTCAGCCTGAAAAGGAGAGGGAGGGAGAGGGAGAAAGAGAGAGAGAGATTTGACACGGGGGAAATCAGTCTTTCCAGTTACTGGCCCATCCTTTATTGTTCAGGAACGCTTTTATACTTTTGGTTGTACATAGAGATCAATGGATAATACAAAATTGTGCAGCATCAGCAGCCCTGACTCTTATTGAGACCAGGCTTTCTCTCTACATACCTAGTTGTATACACAAGTCTTAAGTGATTTACATCATCTTCTGTCCAGAAGGCCAATTAACATTTTATGGCCCTTTTCTGATAAGGGTCTGTCAGCCAGATAATATATTTGCCTTAATAGTGTTGTTCTTCCCAAAGTCTGGTGCCACTCTCAGAAAGCACTAAATACAATTACATTCTTACATAGCAAGGACACAACAATTTATAACATGAAAGAATACAGTGATTTATAACAAAGAGAAAAGTAATTAACTCAAAAGTCTAGTGTTGCTAACATCAAAACTACCATATTCCATTTTCTATATCCCAATTACTTTGATTAATATCCTTCAGGTGTCTAAAAGATAAAGAATATGGAGGCCTGGCAGCAGTCATTGACTCAACAGTAAAAACCCTCTACCAATATAATTATTAGCTCTTTAAAAAAGTCTCTGTATCTTTAAGATGTTTTAAGCTTTGTTCCTCTCACAGTTGGGGGGCTGTTAACAATCAACCAGTTGTAAAAGTCTGGGCAGACCGGTCAGATAAGTTAGAAAGCCATCAAAGGAGTTTAAACTGAGACATTCTTTTTATATGCAGGAGACTGTTAACTGGAGCTCTGAGTTAAGTCTTTCCAGAGAAAGGTGGTTGGGGATAGCCCCCTGTTATGTCAGAGAGTGGAAAGCATAGTACAATAAGGCAGGCAGACTCTGATTTTGGGGGGTAGATGTTCAAGAAAATCCAGGGGGAACACCTGAAGCCAGATCACGCCTTCCCATATGTCTGGCTTCCTTCCTCATGACCTTTGCCACAGGCAGGATTCCTCACACTGGCTCCCAGCACCCCACGAATCGCAGGACGCCAGGCCTCCCTGTCCAACACCAACTCCCAGAGTTCACTCAAACTCACGTCCATCGAGTCAGTGATGCCATCCAGGCATCTCATCCTCTGTTGTCCCTTTATCCTCCTGCCCCCAATTGCTCCCAGCCTCAGAGTCTTTTCCAATGAGTCAACTTTTTGCATGAGGTGGCCAAAGTACTGGACTATCAGCCTTAGCATCATTCTTTCCAAAGAAATCCCAGGGCTGATCTCCTTCAGAATGGACTGGTTCGATCTCCTTGCAGTCCAAGGGACTTTCAAGAGTCTTCTCCAACACCACAGTTCAAAAGCATCAATTTTTTGCCACTCAGTTTTCTTTATAGTACAACTCTCACATCCTTACATGATCACTGGAAAAACCATAGCCTTGACTAGACGGACCTTTGTTGGCAAAGTAATGTCTCTGCTTTTTAATATGCTATCTATGTTGGTCATAACTTTTCTTCCAAAGAGTAAGAGTCTTTTAATTTCATGGTTGCAATGATTGAATCACTTGCAGTGATTTTGGAGCACACACACAAAAAAAATAATAATGTCTGACACTGTTTCCATTGTTTTCCCGTCTATTTTCCATGAAGTGATGAGACTGGATGCCATGGTCTTCGTTTTCTGAGTGTTGAGCTTTAAGCCAACGTTTTCACTCTCCACTTTCACTTTCATCAAGAGGCTTTTTAGTTCCTTTTCACTTTCTGCCATAAGAGTGCTGACATCTGCATATCTGAGGTTATTGATATTTCTCCCAGCAATCTTGATTCCAGCTTGTGGTTCTTCCAGTCCAGCGTTTCTCAGGATGTACTCTGCATATAAGTTATATAAGCAGGGCGACAATATACAGCCTTGACGTACTCCTTTTCCTATTTGGAACCAGTCTGTTGTTTCATGTCCAGTTCTGCTTGTTGCTTCCTGACCTGCATATATGTTTCTCAAGAGGCAGTCATGTGGTCTGGTATTCCCATCTTTCTCAGAATTTTCCAGTTTATTGAGATCCACACAGTCAAAGGCATTGGCATAGTCAATAAAGCAGAAATAGATGTTTTTCTGGAACTCTCTTGCTTTTTCCATGATCCAGAAGATGTTGGCAATTTGACCTCTGGTTCCTCTGCCTTTTCTAAAACCATCTTGAACATCAGGGAGTTCACGGTTCACATATTGCTGAAGCTTGGCTTGGAGAATTTTGGGCATTACTTTACTAGCGTGTGAGATGAATGCAATTGTGTGATAGTTTGAGCATTCTTTGGCATTGCCTTTCTTTGGAATTGGAATGAAAACTGACTTTTTCCCATCCTGTGTCCTCTGATGAGTTTTCCAAATTCGCTGGCATATTGAGTGCAGCACTTTCACAGCATCACCTTTCAGGATTTGAAATATCTCAACTGGAATTCCATCACCACCACTAACTTTGTTCATAGTGATGCTTTCTAAGGCACACTTGACTTCACTTTCCAGGATGTCTGTCTCTAGGTGAGTGATCATACCATCATGATTATCTTGGTCATGATCTTTTTTGTGCGCTTCTTCTGTGTATTCTTGCCACCTCTTCTTAATATCTTCTGCTTCTATTAGGTCCATACCATTTCTGTCCTTTATCGAGCCCATCTTTGCATGAAATGTTCCCTTGGTGTCTCGAATTTTCTTGAAGAGATCTCTAGTCTTTCCCATTCTGTTGTTTTCCTCTATTTTTTTTTTGCATTGATCACTGAGGAATGCTTTCTTATCTCTTCTTGCTCTTCTTTGGAACTCTGAATTCAGATGCTTGTATCTTTCCTTTTGTCCTTTGCTTTTCACTTGTCTTCTTTTCACAGCTATTTGTAAGGCCCCTTCAGACCTTATTTAAAAATGAGCAAGATGAGCAAAGGGACATTTACTTATTATTTATATTATATCATTCTTCAGTATCATTTTGGATTCTATTTTAATAAAATTGCATAATATTAACAGCATTTAATACTAGTTATTGTATATTAATTATGAATATTTGCTGCTAAGCTGTGAATGATGCCAGGATTGTTGGCCTGTTAAGGAGAGGAATTCACTCCAGGGTCATTGATGAGGTTTCACCCCTCAGAGCTTTTGTGTAAAAAATAAAAAATTATTAAAGTATAAAAGAGATAGAGAAAGTTTCTGATATAGACATCAGAAGTGGGCAGAAAGAGTGCTCCCCTCCTAGGTCAGCTCAACGTTTGAGAAAAGTTTACTTCAGGTGGAACCAGGTGTCATTACGGCAACACAGAAGTTTAAAAGAAACCTCTTTTAAATTTGTATGGAGAAGGGAAAGAAAGCTAACACTTGTAGTTTGTTTCCTCCTGATGCTTAAGAGAGAGATAACAAATGTCTGGCACTTGCAGCCTATTTCCTCCATTTGGAGACCCCTAGCCTTCCTGCCTGTTATGTTCTTAATTATGTACTCATGCCATTTTTAGAAACATGAATATATATAATTGGGCTTCCCAGGTGGAACTAGTGGTAAACAACCTGACTACCAATGCAGCAGACTCGAGGAATATGGGTTCGATTCCTAGGTCAGGAAATACCCTGGAGAAGGGAATGGCAACCTGCTCCAGTATTTTTGCCTGGGAACCCTACAGACAGAGAAGCCTGGCAGGTTACAATTCTTGCTGTTACAAAGAGTTGGATATGACTGAGCACACACAAACATATATATATGTGTATGTTTATATACATATTATATATATAATATTTCATACAATTCTCATAGAAATCCTATATGTTAGGGAATATTACCTCAGCTTTGAAAATGA
This sequence comes from Oryx dammah, assembly GCF_014754425.2. Classification (NCBI taxonomy): domain Eukaryota; kingdom Metazoa; phylum Chordata; class Mammalia; order Artiodactyla; family Bovidae; genus Oryx; species Oryx dammah. The sequence continues at coordinate 59,506,959 of NW_024070192.1, read as the reverse complement.
AGAGAAATGCACTACATTTACATAATTTGTATATAGAAGAGACAGGGCTTGCACCTAGTCTTAATTCTAGAGAACATATACTTAGCTTTAACCTATTGAATGGGCATTACTCATCCATTTACTTATCTGCCCATTCAATAATTTGTAAATTCCTTAATCAGTTATTGAGTACTGAGTGTGTGCTAAACACCATGGTAGGAATTCAGTTCAGTTTATCAGTCAGGTCTGACTATTTGTGACCCCATGGACTGCAGCATGACAGGATTCCCTGTCCATCACCAACTCCTAAAGCTTGCTCAAAATCATGTCCTTTGACTCAGTGATGCCATCAAACCATCTCATCCTCTATTGTCCCTTTCTCCTCCTTCTTTCAATCTTTCCCAGCATCAGGGTCTTTTCCAATGAGTCAGTTATTTGCACCAGGTGGCCAACGTATTGGAGTTTCAGCTTAGGCATCAGTCCTTCCAATGAATAATCAGGACTGAGTTCCTTTAGGATTGACTGCTTTGATCTCCTTGTTTCCAACAGAAGTTTAAGAGTCTTCTCCAACAACAAAGTTCAAAAGCATCGGTTCTTCAGTGCTCAGCTTTCTTTATAGTCCAACACTCACATCCATATACACTGCTGCTGCTGCTGCTGCTGCTAAGTTGCTTCAGTCATGTCCGACTCTGTGCGACCCCGCAGATGGCAGCCCACCAGGCTTCCCCATCCCTGGGATTCTCCAGGCAAGAACACTGGAGTGGGTTGCCATTTCCTTCTCCATCCATACATGACTATTGGAAAGCCCATAGCTTTGACTAGACGGACCTTTGTCAGCAAAGTAATGTCTCTGCTTTTTAATATTCTGTCTAGGTTGGTGATAGCTTTTCTCCCAGGGGTAAGTGTCTTTTAATTTCAAGGCTGCAGTCACCATCTGCAGTGGTGTTGGAGCCCAAGAAAATAAAGTCCATCACTGTTTCCATTGTTTACCCATGTATTTGCCATGAAGTGATAGGACCAGATGCCATGATCTTAATTTTCTGAATGCTGAGTTTTAAGCCAACTTTTTCACCCTCCACTTTTACTTTCATCAAGAGGCTCTTTAGTTCTTCTTCTCTTTCTACCATAAGAGTGGTGTCATCTGCATATCTGAGGTTATTGATATTTCTCCTGGCAATCTTGCTTGCAACTTGTGCTTCATCAAGCCCAGCATTTCACATATAATGCTGCATATAGGTTAAATAAGTAGGGTAATGTTGGGACCTAACAAATGCCATGATAGGCTTCAGGGACTAAGGTAGGGCTCATGGGAAAAGCTGAGTCATTGCCCAGTGAGGTCATCCCTGCCGATGCCAGGACTTGTCTAATCAGCATACTCCCCATAACCTGGTTTGAGTTTATCAGGACGTAAAAGACATCCCCCTGCAGCCAATAAAGATTAGCCAATTAGTAAATACTAGGAAACTCCTGCAGCCAATCATCCCTGGCCAACTCTCTGTTCTAAAACCTATAAATACTGCTGTATATCTGGGCTCGGGGCTCCTTGCTCCACTCCACTGCGTTGGATGTGGCGGGAGCCCTAGCTCGAGCTAGAAATAAAACCCCCTCATGCTTTTGCATTGCTGTGGACATCTTATTCTCTCAGTTTTGGGGACTCGGACTCTGGACATAACAGGTAACAATATACAGCCTTGATTTATTTATTTTTTCCCAATTTAGAACCAATTTGTTGTTCCATGTCAAGTTCTAACTGTTGCTTCTTGACCTGCATATAGATTTCTCTAGAGGCAGGTCTCTTGAAGAATTTTCCACGGTTTGTTGTGATTCACACACATAATCCAAAATCTGACATAGTCAATAAAGCAGAAATAGATGTTTCTTACAGAACTCTCTTGCTTTTTTGATGATCCAATGTATGTTGGAAATTTAATCTCTGATTAATCTGCCTTTTTTAAATACAGCTTGGACATCTGGAAATTCACTGTTCATGTACTTTTGAAGTTTGGCCTGGAGAATTTTGAGCATTACTTTACTAGCATGTGAGATGAATTCAACTGTGTGGTAGTTAGAACATTCTTTGGCATGGTCTTTCTTGGGATTGGAATGAAAACTGACCTTTTCTAGTCTTGTGGCCACTGCTGAGTTTTCCAAATTTGTTGACATAACGAGTGCAGCACTTTAACACCATCATCTTTTAGGATGTGAAATAACTCAACTGGAATTCCATCACATCCACTAGCTTTGTTCATAATGATGCTTCCTTAGGCCCACTTGAATTGCAGGATATCTGTCTCTAGGTGAGTTATCACAGTATCACATTTATCTGGGTCATGAAGATCTTTTGGTATAATTCTTCTGTGTATTCTTGCCACCACTTCTTAATACCTTCTGCTTCCGTTTGATGCATATAATTTCTGATCTTTATTGTGCCTGTCTTTGCATGAAATATTTCCTTTTATCACTAATTTTCCTGAAGAGCTCTCTACTCTTTCCCATTCTATTGTTTTCCTCTATTTCTTTGCACTGATCACTGAGGAAGGCTTTCTTATCTTTCCTTTCTATTCTTTGTAACTCTGCATTCAAATGGGTATATTTTTCCTTTTCTCCTTTGTCTTTCACTTATCTTCTTTTCACAGCTATTTGTAAGGCCTCCTCAGACACCTATTTTGCCTCCCCCGCCTTGGGGATGGTCTTATCTCTGCTTTCTTTACAGTGCCACGAACCTCTGTCCATAGTTCATCCGGTACTCTATCAGATCTAATCCCTTAAATCTATTTCTCACTTCCACTGTATAATCATAAGAGATTTAATTTAGGTCATACTTGAATGGTATATGGGTTTTCCCTCTTTTCTTCAATTTAAGTCTGAATTTTGCAATAAAGTTTTCATGATCTGAGCCATAATCTTGTTTTTGCTGATTGTATAGAACTTCTCCATCTTTTGCTGCAAAGAATATAATCAGTCTGATTTTAGTTTTGACCACTCTGATTTTAGTTTTGACCACTTGATGTAGTCTTCTCTTGTGTTGTTTGAAGTGGATGTTTGCTACGACCAGTGCCTTCTCTTGGCAAAACTCTGTTAGTCTTCTCCCTGTTTCATTTTGTACTCCAAGGCCAAATTTACTCATTACTCCAGGTGTCTCTTGACTTCCTACTTTTGCATTCCAGTCCCCTATAATGAAAGGACATCTTTTTTGGGTGTTTATTCTAGAAGGTCTTGTAGATCTTCATAGAATCATTCAATTTCAGCTTCTTCTGCATTACTCCTTGGGACATAGACTTGGATTACTGGAATATTGAATTGTTTGCCCTGGAAACGAACAGATATCATTCTGTGGTTTTTGAGATTGCATCTAACTACTGGATTTTGGACTCTTTTGTTGACTATGATGGCTACTCCATTTCTTCTAAGAGATTCTTACCCATGGTATTATGGGAGACAGGAAAATAAACCTAATTTCTGCCTTAAAGTTTAATACTCACTGCAGAGGAGACACATACACACACACACACAAAAATACTGACCATTCTAGAATATACAGTGTGATGCCACTGTGCTTACATATTAACAACAATCATCAATAGTATGTTCTACAGAATATTCATATCACAGTATGCATAAGAATTGGAAACTGCTTATCATAACCCCTTCTTGGGGACTTATAGTTCAGATTTTCCTGTTATAAGCTCTCATAAAAAACAACGCCATTTAGATTATTCCCTAGTTTACTTGTCCTTATGCTTTCCCATTAACATTTCCCCATTAATATCCTAGATAATTTGTTTCTCATGGAAATACCTCAAAAAAATTTTAACTAGGAATGCTTGCTGTTATATAATAGTTAACACTATGTCTATTGCCCATATATAGTTAGCAATTATTTGTCAGTATCCTAGAGGATACTATGCACTTCCTGCACTTCAAGTTTATCATTTCTGAAACTTTAGACAGAATTAAAATGCTTTAGTTGAAATAACTTTGCTGTGGCCAGTTTCTCACGTATAAAATGGACTCACCTGGAGTCTACATGCTGTCTTTCCATCTACCTCCTCCCCATCTGACTGACTGTTATCTCCAGGCCAGAAGCAGGCAAAAAGTGAAAAAGAGGAGGAAAATACAAATTAATTGGAGATTTGTTTCCTTTTATTTGTTCTGAGCTAATCTGTTTAAATATTCTGAAGAAAATATTTGGTTCTTATAACCTAAACTTTTAGTTAGCAGAGTATTTGTGAAATAGTTGTATCAAAATTTTTTTTTCAGCCTTGACAAGTTGGTGACTCATTGTGCTTTATACAGGTTTTTTTTTTTAATTTTCTATATTAAAAAAGTTTTCAGTAGGTGTATAATGATGATAGGGAGTTAAGAATTCATGTTCTCCAGAATCAAGCCATTGAGAATATACCTGCATTTACTAAGCTACTATTACATGTCAAATCATGTGATAAACTTAATTTTTGCTAACTAAATCTCTCCAAATATTAATGATATACTATAGAATTATCCTTTTACAGATGAGGAAAGTAATTGTGATATTATCAGATTAAGAAATAGTTTAACAATAAGTATATATTGAGCATCTAATATGTTTCAGTGTCTGCTTGGGTGATTGGAGTATAGAAATAAAAATAAGAATACCTTTGCCATCATTATTCTTAAATACGTTTGAGAAAGTGGACTTAAGAAACATAATTTTAGAACTACAGAAACAAGCATATCAATGAAACTTTTGCATTTTAATTAACAAAGGGTTTCATACAAATTATTCAGTCTTCATTGCTTCTTTTATTAAAACATCTATTTCTGCCTACACACTTCTAGAATTATAACAACATTATCCATTTCTACTCTTAAATGTAATATGAAGAAATTAGAAGAAAACAATTTATAATAAAATAATAAATATTCAAAATGAAAAATGTTTAGAAGGAACTATATATATTCCATAGTTACTCAGGGACAGGGTGTCTGTGTATGGGGAGATGATCATAAAAAGAACCTTGTTCTAGTTTGGTTTCTGAGAAAGAAAGTAACAACTTCAATTATCTTATTGAAAAATAATCCACCAAAAGTTATTCAGAAATACTTTTTATGTTTGCTGTTGTAAAGTACCAGCCAAGATTAATCCATTACCTGGGAAAGACTTTCCAAATATTTGTTCTTGGCCATTATAAGAGTATAGTTTTATTTTAGACTTCTCTCCATTGAGAAGTATAGCTAAAAAGGGCTTTAGAAACTTTCTGTTGTTGATGTGGGAATTATTGATTTTTCAATCTGATGATTTATAAAACAGCTCTTATTTAAGTGAAGTTTGTATTTCTTGCTAAACCACAGTCTCCTTTTGAGTACCATGCATATTGGTGTTATAAGAAGAAGAAATCTTCAGTACCATGTTCCCTATGAGTCCTTCAGCAGAGACTATCTGAATGCTACTTTCCTGACCTCAGCTTCCCAAACACCAAAAATATATAAGCCCACAACAACGGGCTTCAGTTGTTCAGTTGTGTCTGACCGTTTGTGACCCCATGGACTGCAGCTTGCCAGGTTTCCCCTTCACCATCTCCTGGAGCTTGCTCAGACTCATGCCCGTTGAGACAGTGGTGATGTCTCCTCCTCTATAATTCCCTTATCCTCCAGCCCTCAGTCTTTCTCAGTGTCAAGGTCTTCACGAATCAGTCACCTCTCCCCATCAGGTGGCCAAAGTACTAGAGCTTCAGCTTCAGCTTCAGCATCAGTCTTTCCAATGAATATTCAGGGTTGATTTCCTTTAGGATTGATTGCTTTGATCACCTTGCAGTCCAAGGGACTCTTAAGAGTCTTCTCCAACACCACAGTTCAAAAGCATCAATTCTTCAATGCTCAGCCTTTTTTATTGTCCGGCTCTCATAACCATACATGACTGCTGGAAAAAACATAGCTTTGACTATACAGATCTTTGTTGGAAAAGTGATGTATCTGCTTTAATCTGCTGTCTAGGATTGTCATAGCTTTTCTTCCAAGGAACAAGTGTCTTTTAATTTTATGGCTGCAATCACCATATGCAGTGATTTTGGAGCCCAAGAAGATAAAGTCTGTCATTGTTCCCATTGTTTCCGTATCTATTTGACATGAAGTAACAGGATCGAATGCCATGTTGTTCATTAGTTTTAAGCCAGTTTTTCACTCTCCTCTTTCACCTTCAACAAGAAACTCCTTAATTCTCTGCTTTCTGCCTTAAGGGTGGTGTCATCTGTCTATCTGAGGTTATTGATACTTCTCCTAGCAATCTTGATTCCAACTTGTGCTTCATCCAGCTTGGCATTTCATGTGATGTACTCTGCATATAAGTTAAATAAGCAGGGTGACAGTATACAGCCTTAATGTACTCCATTCCCAATTTTGAGCTAGTCCATTTTTCCATGTCTGGTTCTAACTATGGCTTCTTGACCTGCATACAGGTTTCACAGAAGGCAGGTATGTTGGTCTGGATTCCCATCTCTTGAAGAATTTTTCAGTTTGTTGTGATATACACAATCAAAGGCTTTAGCATAGTCAAGGAAGTGGAAGCAGATGTTTTTCTGGAATTCTCTAGCTTTTTTCTATGATCCAGCAATGTTGGCAATTTGGTCTTTGGTCCCTCTGCCTTTTCTAAATCCAGCTTGTACACCTGGAAGTTCTCAATTCATGTACTGTTGAAACCTAGCTTGATGAATTTTCACACTACTTTGCTAATATGTGAAGTATAAGCCCATAATTACTTGAAATAAACCTCCTACTATTCTAAGCCCTTAAAGGGATTTAGTAAGGTAATTACCAAACCATAGCTGATCTTCATTATAAATGACACTTAAGATTCTCCTGGGCTCAATTAATATCCAAGTGAAAAAAATAGTCTTCAGGGAGAAAATGGCATGTGACTTGAGTCAGGGAAGTTAAACAGGCAATAATCAAGTAGAAAAATAAATTATGTTGGAAGGTGCTGCTGCTAAGTCGCTTCAGTCGTGTCTGACTCTGTACGACCCCATAGATGGCAGCCCATTAGATTCCTCTGTCCCTGTGATTCTCCAGGCAAGAAGACTGGAGTGGTTTGCCATTTCCTTCTCCAATGCATGAAAGGGAAAAGTGAAAATAAAGTCGCTCAGTCATGTCTGACTCCTAGCGACACCATGGACTGCAGCCTAACAGGCTCCTCCGTCCATGGGATCTTCCAGGCAAGAGTACTGGAGTGGGGTGTCATTGCCTTCTCCAATGTTGGGAGGTGAGGGAATGGTATTTTTAAAAGGCAGAGAGTGAAGAAGGGAAGCAATCTTTCTTGTGATCCTTGTAAGAATTCCATTCTTTAGAATTCCACCATCATAACTTCATCTAATCCTAATTACTTTCCAAAGGCCCCATCTTCTCATATTATCACATTAATGGGTTGAGTTTCAATATATGAATTTTAAGGAAACATGAACATTCAGTCCATGACACCTATGAATATTTTAGTGGCTTAAAATAAAACACAATTGAAAGAAACAATCAAAAAACCATTGTAACTAACCATCCACAAGTGATATTTGTAAACTTCGAGAAGAGTGGATCAGTGATTATTAAAGCTTCACTTTAAAAATAGAAGGAAGAGAATATGATAAACATCTCATGTATTTTGAAATGATCAAAGCAATGTGTTCATAAAACGTGGCCAAGTTAGATTGTGATGGGTCTACATGAGTTACACTCATTAAATGAATCAAAATACTGAGAAATGGTAATAATAATAGATGACATTTACCTCATTTATTCCAGGTATAACCTTGTAAGATCCATATATGTTAAACAGTTTTGTTATTGACCCTTGGTTTGGAAAATAGCAAATGTGACAAAATTTTTGCACAGCCACATTTTAATGACATTCCTAATCATATTTTAATATATTATAGACTATTTTTATATATTACAGACTATTTTTATATCTATTAATTTGCTAAAGTACTAAATTCATTTAAACTTATTTTCTTTAATTATAGTTCTGTCTGACTCTTTGTGACCCCATGGACTGTAGCTTATGTGGCTCCTCTGTCCATGGAATTCTCGAAGCCAGAATACTGGAGTGGGTAGCTGTTTCTTTCTCCAGGAGATCTTCCCAATCCAGGGATCAAACCCAGGTCTCCTTCTTTGCAGGTAGATTTTTTGCAATCTGAGGCACCAGGGAAGGCCATTTTTTTATACCTATTAATTAATTTGACATAGTACTAAATTTATTTTCCATAATTATAACAAAAGCAACATTCATGCTTTATTTGGTATCTACTCTTTGCTTGACACACATTTTCTTATTCCCTCTCACACAACATCACCCTTCCCCAAAACTCATACACAATGAGATCACCTTTATTCATGTTATATACAAATAAGGAAATGAGACCAGAGAAAGGCTAACAGTTTTGCCAACAGAACACACTGGGTCATAGCAAACACCCTCTTCCAACAACACAAGAAATGACTCTACACGTGTATGTCACCAGATGGTCAATACCAAAATGAAATTAACTATATTCATTGCAACCAAATATGAAGAAGCTGTATACAGTCAGTCAGCAAAAACATGACTGGGATCTGACTATAGCTCAAGAACACCTTATTTCAAAATTCAGACTTAAATTGAAGAAAGTAGGCAAAACTACTAGGCCATTTAGGTATAACCTAAATAAAATCTCTTATGATTATACAGTGGAAGTGATACATACATTCAAGGGATTAAATCTGATAAACATTGTGCCTGAAGAACTATGGATAGAGGTTTGTAACACTGTACAGGAAATGATGATTGAAATCATCCCCAAGAAAAAGAGATTAAAAATGCAAAATGGTTATCTGAGGAGAACTTAAAAATAGCTGAGAAAAGAAGATAAATGAAAGGCAAAGGAGAAAAAGAAAGATATACCCATCTGAATACAGAGTACCAAAGAAAATCAAGGAGAGATAAGAAAGCTTTCTTAAATGATGAGTGCAAAGAAATTAAGGAAAACAGTAGAATAGGAAAGACTAGAGATCTCTTTAAGAAAATTAGAAACACCAAAGGAACATTTCATGCAATGATGGACACACTAGATGACAGAATGGCATAGACCTAACAGAAGTGCAAGATAGTAAGATGAGGGGGCAAGAATACAGAAAAGAACTCTACAGAAAAGATCTTAATGCCCCTGATAACCACGATGGTGTGATCCCTCACCTATAGCCTATAGTGTGAAGTCAAGAGGGCCTTATAGAGCATTACTATGAAAGAAGCTATTGGAAGTGATGGAATTCCAGCTGAACTACTTTAAGTCCTAAAGGATGATGCTGTTAAAGTGCTGTATTTGAAATTATAGTAAATCTGAAAAACTCAGGAGTGGCCACAGAACTCAAAAGGATCAGTTTTCATTCTAATTCCAAATAAGGGTACTGCCAAATAATATTCAAACTACCACAAAATTGCACTCATTTCACAAGCTAGAAGGTAATTCTCAAAATCCTTCAAGCGAGGCTTCAACAATATATGAACTAAGAATTTCCAGATATATAAGATGGGTTTTGAAAAAAACAGAGGAACCAGAGATTAAATTGCCCACATACTTTGGAGAATAGAAAAAGCAAAGGGATTTCAGAAAAACATATACTTCTGTTTCATTGACTACTCTAAAGCCTTTGACTGTGTGTATCACAACTGTGGAAAATTATTCAAGAGGTGGGAATACCAGACCACCTTACCCACCCTCTGACAAACCTTTTTGCAGGTCAAGAAGCAATAGTTAAAATCAGACATGGAATAACAAACTGGTTCAAAATTGGGAAATGAGTATATCAAGGCTGTATACTGTCATCCAGCATATTTAACGTATATGCAGAGTACATCATATGAAATGCCAAGATGGATGAAACCCAAGCTGGAATCAAGATTGCCAGAAAAAATATCAATAATCTCAGATATGCAGATGACACCACCATAATGGCAGAAAGTGAAGATGAACTAAACAGCCTCCTGATGAAGGTGAAAGAAGAGAGTAAAAAAGCTGACTTAAAACTCAATATTTAAAAAACTAAAATTATGTCATCTTGTCCCATCACTTCATGTCACATAGATGGGGAAGAAAGGGAAACAGTGACAGACTTTTTTCTTGGGCTCCAAAATCACTGTGGTCTATGACAGTAGCTGTGAATTTAAAGATGTTTGCTCCTTGGAAGAAAAGCTGTGACAAACCTAGACATTGTATTTATTTATTTATTTATTTTTAATTAATTAATTTATTTATTATTTTACTTTACAATTCTGTATTGGTTTTTTCATACATTGACATGAATCCACCACGGGTGTACATGCGTTCCCAAACATGAACCCCCCTCCCACTCCCCTCCCCACAACATCTCTCTGGGTCATCCCCGTGTACCAGCCCCAAGCGTGCCGTATCCTGCATCGGACATAGACTGGCAATTCTATTCTTACATGATATTATACATGTTTCAATGCCATTCTCCCAAATCATCTCACCCTCTCCCTCTCCCTCTGAGTCCAAAAGTCTGCTATACACATCTGTGTCTCTTTTGCTGTCCTGCATACAGGGTCATCATTGCCATCTTTCTAAATTCCATATATATGTGTTAGTATACTGTATTGGTGTTTTTCTTTCTGGCTTACTTCACTCTGTATAATCGGCTCCAGTTTCATCCATCTCATCAGAACTGATTCAAATGTATTCTTTTTAACGGCTGAGTAATACTCCATTGTGTATATGTACCACAGCTTTCCTATCCATTCATCTGCTGATGGACATCTAGGTTGTTTCCATGTCCTGGCTATTATAAACAGTGCTGCGATGAACATTGGGGTACATGTGTATCTTTCTATTCTGGTTTCCTCAGTGTGTATGCCCAGTAGTGGGATTGCTGGGCCATAAGGCAGTTCTATTTGCAATTTTTTAAGGAATCTCCACACTGTTCTCCATAGTGGCTGTACTAGTTTGCATTCCCACCAACAGTGTAGGAGTGTTCCCTTCTCTCCACACCCTCTCCAGCATTTATTGCTTGCAGATTTTTGGATTGCAGACATTCTGACTGGTGTGAAGTGGTACCTCATTGTGGTTTTGATTTGCATTTCTCTAATAATGAGTGATGTTGAGCATCTTTTCATGTGTTTGTTATCCATCCGTATGTGTTCTTTGGAGAAATGTCTATTTAGTTCTTTGGCCCATTTTTTGATTGGGTGGTTTATTTTTCTGGATTTGAGCTGCAGGAGTTGCTTGTATATTTTTGAGATTAGTGAACTACTCAGACCTGGGAAGGGCACAAAATGCAGTCCCAACTGAATCTGTGCCTCTGAGGGCTACCTGAGCGCCAAACCTGAGCGGCTTAGACCAAGGAGGTGCACGCAGCCTAGGGCCGGCTTCAGACTGTTCCTGGCTGAGCACCATAGAGCCGGAGTGGTTTGTGCACCATGAGAAGGGACAGGTCCAGCAGGCCTGAGACACTGTGTGCCCTAGACATTGTATTTAAAAGCACAGACGTCACTTTGCTGACAAAGGTCCATATAGTCAAAGCTATGATTTTTCCAGTAGTTATGTACAGATGTGACCATAAAGAAGGCTGAGTGCAGAAGAACTGATGCTCTCAAACTGGTGCTGGAGAAGACTCATGAGAGTCCCTTGGACAGCAAGGAGTTCAAACCAGTCGATCCTAAACAAAATCAACTCTAAATTGGAAGTAGCTTCCCTGGTAGCTCAGAGGTTAAAGCATCTGCCTGGAATGCTGGAGACCCGGGTTCGATCCCTGGGACTGGAAGATCCCCTGGAGAAGGAAATGGCAACTCACTCCAGTACTCTTGCCTGGAGAATCCCATGGAGGGAGGAGCCTGGTAGGCTTCAGTCCATGGGGTCGCAAAGAGTAGGACACGACTGAACGACTTCACTTTCACTTTCAGTGTTGAAGCTAAAGCTCCAATACTTTGGCCACATGGTGGGGAGACACAACTCACTGAAAAAAGACCCCAATGCTGGGAAAGACTGAGGGCAGGAGGAGGATAGAGTATGATTGTATGGTATCATTGATTCAACGGACTTGAGTTTGAGCAAACTCCTGAAGATAATGAAGGACAAGGAAGCCTAGTGTGCTATAATCAATGGAGTCAGAAACAGTCAGACAGGACAGAGTGACTGAAAAACACCAACAAATAAGGAAGCAAAGTTCAGAGAATCTGGCCTAAATTTACACCAATAATATTCTCCAGGACTACTGCCTAGATGCAAGTCATTTTTAGTTGTTGTTTTTACATTTATACTGTGCTATACCAGAGAGTTGAAAGGATATAAAAGATGGTCATCTACTGTATTTTGTAATCAATTTTATAATTGGCATTTAAATATTTATTTTTTATTCTAAGCTTAACATCTAAGAAATCTCTAGTTCTTTCCCATATTATTAATTGTTAGTAAATGGTTTAATCTCTCCTCACTGACTAGGCCCCACATTCACAAATTAAAGTGCTGTTTAATTGATTACACATTTGTTTCTGGAAGTGGCTGGTAGTCACATCTCCAGTGATCTAAGACTTCTAAGATGTTTTCACAATGTTTTATTCACCAGTGGTAAGGATCTGGACTGCTAGTGCATTGTCTTTGTCAGTAACTTGCTACATAAATAAATCATTTATTTTTGTTCCCTCCAGCCAGCAAGCATACTTATGACATGGAATTCTATAGGCAGGCTCTTGCTTCATCATTAAATTTTCATATAAAAGCTCCAGTGAACTCCTGCCAAGAGGAAACTCATCTCTATTTTTCTACTTGTAAAAATTTGATACTATCAGAGACAGGCTTGGGAGTTTGAGTCAGAAAACTTACTCACAGAATATATTTACGCTAGAGGCAGATTGTGAATGTTGAGACTGAATGGTAATTATGTCCAGTGAATTACTCTATCTACTAAAAAAATAGGAAGTGATCTTTTCAAATATTCACCCTAGTAATAAATGTTTTGTAACGTCTATTTTGTTTCATTGACAGGCATATCCCTTCTCTAACTTCTGGCCCTTTCTTCCTCTCCTGGAAATGTTCTTCATCAGTTATTTTCTCCTTTTATTCACTCATTAAACATCTATTTGTAGAGATTCTGTTATGTTCTATTTCTTGTGCTAGTCCCTGGAGAAGTAAAGTGAGAGTTAGATACAACTCCCACCTTTGGAGAGATAAAAGTGATGGTCTCACCTGGAAGAGGGAAACAATACAAAGATGAATCCATATACTCATTGCAGCTCATATAAGATTCAGAAAATGAAAAGTGAAAATAATTAGGGGTGAGATTAATTGCCCCCAAACACTCACAATCTATACTATTTCTTCTTGTATTAGCCACGTAAGAAATATTTATGCTACCTTCCTGGTCTCTACATTTTAGTTTGTCAAGGATAGGGGTGCTGAGAATATGCAAACAACAATGAATCTGAATGTACTTTATATGTTGACCTAGAATTCTATTAAAAACCTGCTTCCCATACCAAGAATCATATCAAATTTTCTTAAATTATGAAAGTTTATGTTTTAAAAAAAGGATATCAAAATTTCTATTTTGTGTGTGTGTGTGTGGGGGGTACCTACAAGAACAACAAGGTTATGTCCTGAGTACTGTTCCTTAAATAATAAAGTCCTTCTATCTTCTCCAATTTCAATTTTATTTTATCGAATAAAAGACATTTTTATTCAGTTCCACTCTCAGCCTTTCTGGATATGGTTTCTCTAGGACCCTATGCTAGTTTGCCTCCTAAAAATGTCCTGGATATATCCAATTTTCTGTCCTTTCCTTTGTTTCTTTACTTTCCCATTCAGTATCTATTTGGTGATGCCTGTAATGTGTGGTGAGCACAGTTTTAAATGCTGGAGATAGAGCAGAGAAACAGACTAATGAAGAACTCTTTAGAGAAGAGGAGAAGAATAATGAACAAATAGAAAGGAAAAATGTGCAGTGACAGAAAAGTGTTAAGCAGAGAATTAATGTAGAGCCTGTAAACAGAATAATCTGATGACTACTACCACTTAAGTAGTTAAGGGGAGTTATATCTGACTTGATGATATATAATCTAAGATCAGAATGACAGAAAGGAGCCAACCATGACATGATGAGGGAAGAGCATTGTAGGCAGAGGGAAGAGCCAGTGCAAAGACCCAAAGAAATGTTCTAGAAGTAGAAAGATCATTCCTGTGGCAGGAGTATAATGGATGTAGCAGGGATTGAAACAAGATGTGCTCAGAGGGTGTGATAAATGTCATGATATACAGAGACTCATAAGTTATATTAAAGAGTTTGGGCTTTAATGGCTTTATTCCAAATTAAAAATAAGAAGCTACTGAAGACTTTTAATCAGAAGGATAGTAACAGTGATTTATGTTCTAGATCATTGCCTCTCTAACTTATTGTGCATACCGATTCCCTGAAAGCTTTGCTAAATAAATGTTTTCTAGTTCAGTAAATCTGGAGTGGAGACTGAGATACCACATATCTAACTAACTCTCATGTAATACTGATGCTGCTGGTTCAGTCAGTCTTTAGAATAATGGAGTTCTGGAAGATCACTGAATGTCATTGGAGGATACATTTCAGGGAGATGAGAACAAGCAGAAAGACCAGTTCAGAGGCTCTTCTTACAGTTTTTCTGATGAGAGATTTTGGAGACTTGGACAATCTTGTTGCTAGTAGAGATGGAGAAAGTAGTTGCTTTCAGAATATATTGTGAAAGTGGAATTGACACAGACTGTGGATGGCTAGATGTAGAATGGGAAGAGGGAAAATTAAAAATTAATAAAAACTTTTAGAATCTTGTCCCCAACCTTATCTCACATTTAGAATAGGATTTAGGTATGGAATTTTAAAAATATGTATTTTATCACTTATCATAAATGCAAAAGATACAAAAGGAATATTTAATTATTAAAAGGTGGATAACTTCACAGAAAAACAGTGTCAATAAATAAAACAACTTATTGGAAATTAGGTTTCTCAAAATCTCTCAAAATTCCATATGTACATAAAAAGAAATGATGCTCAAAGGAGAAAGTATTGTGACAGAAGCTACAGAAAAGTCATATAGCAATGTCAGTTGAGCTCTGGATATTTAAATCTGGGTGTTTATTTTGAACTGTCAGCTTCACAGAATTAAATACAAGAAATATTGTTCAGATGTAAAGCAATCAATCAAAACTGGATTTTTATTGCCTATGTGCTGTAAAAAAGTTTGGCTTCCCCATTGCATTGGCAAATGGGATTTTTAAGATGGGAAATTCTTTCCCAAATTTAAAAATGGTTAAACTATAAGGAAATACTATAATATATCCAGACAGTTATATGCCTGTAGGTTTGTAGCTCTTAAGGTCAGGGGTCCAGAATTTTCTCCCCAAAGTATGTTAAAAGAGTATTAGCTAACTCTGCTGATTTTTACTTCATAAGCAGTGCTACTTAAAATATGGAAAGTATCCTTGAAAAATAGAAATAGAAAACTGTGACTCTAATCAAGGGCTTGGGGAATTTTGTGCGGTAGATTGAGCATTCTTTGGCATTAGCTTTCTTTGGGATTATAATGAAAACTGAACGTTTCCAGTCCTATGGCCACTGCTGAGTTTTCCAAATTTGCTGGCATATTGAGTGCAGCACTTTCACAGCATCATTGTTCAGGATTTGAAATAGCTCAACTGGAATTCTACCACTTCCACTAGCTTTGTTCATAGTGATGCTTTCTGAGGCCCACTTGACTTCACATTCCAGGATGTCTGGCTCTAAGTGAGTGATCACACCACGGTGATTATCTTGGTTGTGAAGATCTTTTTTGTATAGTTCTTCTGTGTATTCTTGCCACCTCTTTTTTTTTTTTTAATTTTATGTATTTATTTATTTATTTATTTTACTTTACAATGCTATATTGGTTTTGCCATACATTGACATGAATCCGCCACAGGTGTACATGAGTTTTCAATCCTGAACCCCCCTCCCACCACTCTCCCCATATCATCTCTCTGGGTCATCCCAAGCATCCTGTATCCTGTATTGAACCTAGACTGGCGATTCGTATTTTACATGATAGCATACATGTTTCAATGCCATTCTCCCAAATCATACCACCCTCTCCCTCTCCCACAGAGTCCAAAAGTTTGTTCTATACATCTGTGTCTCTTTTGCTGTCTCACATACAGTGTTATCATTACCATCTTTCTAAATTCCATATATATGTGTTAGTATACTGTATTGGTGTTTTTCTTTCTGGCTTACTTCACTCTGTATAACCGGCTCCAGTTTCATCCACCTCATTAAAATGGATTGAAATGTATTCTTTTTAATGGCTGAGTAATACTCCATTGTGTATATGTACCACAGATTTCTTATCCATTTGTCAGCTGATCGACATCTAGGTTGTTTCCATGTCCTGGCTATTAAAAACAGTGCTGCGATGAACATTGGGGTACACGTGTCTCTTTCAATTCTGGTTTCCTCAGTGTGTATGCCCAGCAGTGGGATTGCTGGGTCATAAGGCAGTTCAATTTCCAGTTTTTTAAGGAGTCTCCACACTGTTCACCATAGAGGCTGTACTAGTTTGCATTCCCACCAACAGTGTAAAAGAGTTCCCTTTTCTCAAGACCACAATGAGATATCATTTCACACCAGTCAGAATGGCTGTGATCCAAAAGTCCACCTTTTCTTAATATCCTTTGCTTCTGTTATGTACATACCATTTCTTTCCTTTATTGAGCCCATCTTTGCATGAAACGTTCCCCTGGTATCTCTAATTTTCTTGAAGAAATCTCTAGTCTTTCTCATTCTGTTGTTTTCCTCTATTTCTCTGCATTGATCACTGAGGAAGGCTTTCTTATCTCTTCTTTTTATTCTTTAGAACTCTGCATTCAGATGCTTATATTTTTCCTTTTCTCCTTTGCTTTTCACTTCTCTTCTTTTCACAGCTATTTGTAAGTCTTCCTCAGACAAGCATTTCGCTTTATTGCATTTCTTTTCCATGGGGATGGTCTTGATCCCTGTCTCCTGTACAATGCCACGAACCTCATTCCATAGTTCATCAGGCATTCTATCTATCAGATCTAGTCCCTTAAATCTATTTCTCACTTCCACTGTATAATCATAAGGGATTTGATTTGGGTCATACCTGAATTATCTAGTGGATTTCCCTACTTTCTTCAATTTAAGTCTGAATTTGGCAATAAGGAGTTCATGATCTGAGCCACAGTCAGCTCCTGGTCTTGTTTTTGTTGACTGTATAGAAGGTCACCATCTTTGGGTGCAAAGTACATGGGGATGACCCAGAGAGATGTTGTGGGGAGGGGGGTTGGGAGGGGGGTTCATGTTTGGGAATGCATGTACACACATGGTGGATTCATGTCAATGTATGGCAAAACCAATACAGAATTGTAAAGTAAAATAAAAAATAAAAAAAATAACATAATCAATCTGATTTCTGTGTTGACCATCTGGTGATGTCCATGTGTAGAGTCTTCTCTTGTGTTGTTGGAAGAGGGTGTTTGCTATTACCAGTGCATTTTCTTGGCAAAACTTTATTAGTCCTTGCCCTGCTTCATTCCATATTCTTTGGAAGGAATGATGCTAAAGCTGAAACTCCAGTACTTTGCCCACCTCATGCGAAGAGTTGACTCATTGGAAAAGACTCTGATGCTGGGAGTGATTAGGGGCAGGAGGAGAAGTGGACGACAGAGGATGAGATGCCTGGATGGCATCACTGACTCAACGGACGAGTGAGTCTGAGTGAACTCCAGGAGTTGGTGATGGACATGGAGGCCTGGCATGCTATGATTCATGGGGTCGCAAACAGTCAGACATGACTGAGTGACTGAACTGAACAGAAGGTCTGCTAACAAGAAAGGCCATGGTAATTTGACATCAGATCTTACCTAATAGAAAGAGATAAATTGACAGAGAAACTCCATCATATGATCAATTTAGTAAAAACATTCTAATTTTAGGAACACCCTAGGAGTCAAAGATTCATCCCAATTATCTGAAGCTGGTATGGCTGGAAGATACTTGATTTATGGAGAATTATTGTCTAAAAACTCACACCAGCAATTGAAACATGATAGCAGACTAAGTCATAAGTAAAGGAAACATTTCAGAGAAAGGAATAAATAGTAGAAGAGATACAGAAGTGTATTTCTGGAGTGAGAGTGGAGAAAATAGTTAATCTATAGAACCGTTTATTGAAGTGACTGAAAAATTACAGGATAAAAAAAATTTATCCTTTTTCTTAGCTAAATGTAAATCATTATTGCTAATTCATAGATAAAACTTCTTTGAAAGATATGCAAGCCAAGTCCTGTTCAATTAGGAAGAAAAAAAAAAAAAAAGAACCTCTGGGTTTGGCAAAATGTTTTATAGTTTGCAAAGTAAAGGCAACTCTTTCTGATAGGCAGTTATTCTCTTGACAGCTTAAGAAAGCGTATTTTTTACTGTATTGTATTTTCTTTTTACCTTTTCAAACAAACAAACAAAAGGCAAAAATATACAGTATAATAAAAAGGAACTGAGGTGTTGGAGAAGACTCTTGACAGTATATTGGACTGCAAATATATCAAATTAATCAATCCTAAAGGAAATCATTCCTGAATATTCTTTGGAAGGACTGATGCTGAAGCTGAAACTCCAATATTTTGGCCACCTGATATGAAAAGCCCACTCATTAGAAAAGACCCTGATACTGGAAAGATTGAAAGCAGGAGGAGAAGGGGACAACAGAGGATGAAAATTGTTGGATGGCATCACCGACCCAATGGACATGAGTTTGGGTGTACTCTGGGAGTTGGTGATGGACAGGGAGACCTGGCATGCTACAGTCCATGGGGTCACACAGTCCATGGGGTCACAAAATCCATGGGGTTGGACTGAGCAATTGAACAACCTATTGTATCTTAAGGCAGATTCTTACACCACTGGCATTTCAACACTGTTACCTTGGCACTGTTTAATAGATCCTCAAACAACTTTGAATGAATAAATGAATGAGTGAATCAATTAAAGCATTTTTTAAGTCATCACCTCATTAGATAGCATCACAGAGATTTTTAGCTTAACATTTAAAGAGGGAAAAAAATCAAATCAACTCTTCAGATTAAGAATGTTAGTTTAAGCGACTTGTGAATTTTAAGTTGTGAAGAAAGGGCTAGATGACAACTGCTTTGACTCAAAATATTTTCCTCTTTCCATTTTTACTCTGAGATTTTCTGGGACAACAACTGACTAGGCTTTCTCAGTTTACAGTCAGGGGAGGAGTGAGCCAATCACCTCATTATTTTGAACAGTCCAGAATTCTACAGTCTCCTTCTTGGGAATGTGTTTTACTTCCTTAGAGCCCTATAACTCATCAACTTCCCAAGCTATTTGATAATTTCATGACGTCTGTTTCAGAAGATGCCAGTAAAAGGATTGTCATTTTCAGCATTGATGATCTTAAAGCAAAGGGGGAAAAAGACACTTGTCAATGGAAAGTATGCATTTTGATCCAGGTGTTTTTCATATGCTATCTGTGTAATATGCCTTAATTACCTTTATATGAAATACTCATGCATACACATACACACACACACACAAATAAAAATCCCTCACCACCATTCAGAATACTTATAAAATATGATGTATGATGTAAAAATATCTACCTATAGTCACTTCAACCCCACCAGACCTCCATTTCAGTCTAGATTCTTCTAAACTTCAGATAGAGTACCCTCTATTAATCTCTGTTTCTGTTTCTTTATATTCTCAGCTAAAACAACATAGAAGAATGTTATACATATCAACACATTTTCCCACTTAATTATACATCCTTTACACCTGCATGGATTTTTGTTTGTTTAATTCAGCCTTGGAGAGAACATATGATTACACTGAACACATAATATACCCAAAATATGATATTAAAGATCAGTCATCTCAAAATATTGCCCAAGACCACAGAATAAATAGAGTCAGAGTATAGACTCAATTATACCATATTTTACTGTCCTTGAAGCGTTGAGTCTCTCTCAGAGAAGAAAGAACAATCTCACCTGCCTCCTTCATTGTTTCACAGTCTGCTGATTAGCATCATATATACTAAACCTGTCTAGTGTTTGGAATACTCCATCAAACTCTGTGGGTCTTCCTAAATTCCACTTATTATTGAGCCCACTTCAAAAGCTGAAGTTGTGAACATTCAGAGGCAGCTCAGGACTAGTCAGAATTGGCACTATCTCCAACATAGCCATAGTGATGTTGGAGAGATACTTGTGGCCCTGTTGTTGGCATCTGCGCAATTCCAGAACTAACCATTGTTCACTTGGTGCTGGGTTAGCACTATGGCAATAGCATCTGAACTACATCATATGCTTTACTTTTATGTAACAATTCTAGGGTTGAACTGTTCATGTGGACTCTTCCCATCAATCAATTATTGACTACACCCCATCCCAGATCATCTCTTCCTCTATGCTTTTCTCTCTACTTCCAGTTTATTACTCTGGAATTCTTTGTTTAAATATCTGTTTCTGACTTCTACTTTGTCTCAACCCTTTATTCTCTGCCTAAGTGACTCTCCCAGGCTTACCCTAACCAGCTGGACTCTTAGCTTCCAGTGTGCTGGGTTTTAGCTTCCCTGTAGCTCTATTCAAGATGTATTTTGCTACAAGCCTTGACCTTGCAAGAATCAGAGCAGAAAGGTTAACCTCATGCCATGCCTCTCATATTGACCCTAGGTATTCCCAATAGAAGAGGGAAAGTAAAGTTTTTTTTTTTTTTTTCTGATTTTTGCTGAGTGAGTTGAGTTGGGAATTGAAGGTGTGAAAGTTTAACAGGTGTGTTCTTATTTACCATCTCTAAAGACCCCCAACCTTTCCAGCTCCATTTGTTCTTTTTTCTTTTCCAACTGCTGGGTTACTCAGTGAATATATCAAATTTTACTTGGTTACAGTAGTTGGTCTGAAGTACACTTAATATAAATGCTTTAAAGTTAGGGAGAGGGGGAGAAAAACATAAAAAGGCAACTTACAAAAATGGTGGAAGGGGAAGGAAAAGAAACTGAAAAACCAAAGCTGTGAAAGTTGAATCTACATTTTCTGGCTGAGAAAAAAGACACTTGATGTGTCATGAAGTGCTAATTCTTTATGAGGAAGAAACAGACAATTCATATTTGAAATAGGCCATACTTTGATTTGATTTGCATTCTGAATAATAGACACCCTAGTAGATATATAGAAGTCATTTAGAACAAAAATAATGAAAAATATTTTCAGTAGTTTTATCACTCTTTCCCCTCAAAATAAAAATACTCCTACTTTCCATGTATGATAATTTTTTTTTCACATCGAAACTCTATAAAATTTGAGAAAATGCTTTGAATATTGTTTTGTAAAACAGTTACAGAAAACAATTGCAGAAAACATCTACTTCTGCTCCATTGACTATGCTAAAGTCTTTGCTATGTGAGTCACAACAAATTGTGGAAAAGTTTTCAAGAGATAGGAATACCAAACTACCTTATCTGCATCCTAGGTAACCTGTATTCAGGTCAAGAAGCAACAGAATTGGGCATAGAACAATGGACTGGTTTCAAACTGGGAAAGGAGTACATCAGGATGTATTTTGTTACCCTGCTTACTTAACTTCTATGCAGAGTACATCATATGAAATGCCAGGCTGTATGAAGCACAAGCTGGAATCAAGATTGGAGAGAGAAATATCAATAACATCAGATATGCAGATGACACCAACCTTATGACAGAAAGTAAAGAGGAACCAAAGAGTATTTTAATGGAAGTAAAAAGTAAAAGAGGGAAGTGCAAAAGCTGGATTAAAATTCAATATTAAAAAAATCCAGGATCATGGTATCTGGTTCCATCACTTCATAGCAAATAGTTGTGAAAATAATTGAAACACTGACAGAATTTATTTTCCTGGACTCCAAAATCGCTGGATGGTACTGCAGTCATGAAATTAAAAGATGCTTGCTCCCAGAAGAAAAGCTATGACCAACATAGACAGCATATTAAAAAGCAGAGACATTATTTGTCAACAAAGGTCTGTCTATCAAAGTTCTGGCTTTTCCAGTAGTCAGGTATGGATGCGAAAGTTAGACCATAAATAGGGCTGAATTCTGAAGAATTGATTCCTCTTTTTTAAATTTAATTTAAATTTATTTATTTTAATTGGAGGCTAATTAATTTACAATATTGTATTGGTTTTGCCATCAGTTCGGTTCAGTCCCTCAGTTGTGTCCAACTCTTTGCGACCCCATGAATCACAGCCCGCCAGGCCTCTCTGTCCATCACCAACTCCTGGAGTTCACTCAGATTCACGTCCATCGAGTCAGTGATGCCATCCAGCCATCTCATCCTCGGTCATCCCTTTCTCCTCCTGCCCCCAATACCTCCCAGCATCAAAGTCTTTTCCAATGAATCAACACTTTGCATGAGATGGCCAAAGTACTGGAGCTTCAGCTTTAGCATCATTCCTTCCAAAGAAATCCCAGGGCTGATCTCCTTCAGAATGGATTAGTTGGATGTCCAGGCAGTCCAAGGGACTCTCAAGAGTTTTCTCCAACACCACAGTTAAAAAGCATCAATTCTTTGGTACTCAGCTTTCTTCGCAGTCCAACTCTCACATCCATATATGACCACAGGAAAAACCAGTCTTGACTAGACGGACTTTAGTCGGCAAAGTAATGTCTCTGCTTTTGAATATACTATCTAGATTGGTCATAAATTTTCTTCCAAGGAGTAAGCGTCGTATAATTTGATGGCTGCAGTCACCATCTGCAGTGACTTTGGAGCCCCCAAAAATAAAGTCTGACACTGTTTCCACTGTTTCCCCATCTATTTCCCATGAAGTAATGGGACCGGATGCCATGATCTTCATTTTCTGAAATTTGAGATTTAAGCCAAAGTTTTCACTCTCCACTTTCACTTTCATGAAGAGGCTTTTTAGTTCCTCTTCACTTTCTGTCATAAGGGTGGTGTCATCTGCAAATCTGAGGTTATTGATATTTCTCCCACCAATCTTGATTCTAGCTTGTGTCTCTTCCAGTCCAGTGTTTCCCATGATGCACTCTGCATACAAGTTAAATAAGCAGGGTGACAATATACAGCTTTGAAGTACTCCTTTTCCTATTTGGAACCAGTCTGTTGTTCCATGTCCAGTTCTACCTGTTGCTTCCTGGCCTGCATATAGGTTTCTCAAGAGGCAGGTCAGGTGGTCTGCTATTCCCATCTCTTTCACAATTTTCCACAGTTTATTGTGATCCACACAGTCAAAGACTTTGGCATAGTCAATAAAGCAGAAATAGATGTTTTTCTGGAACTCTCTTGCTTTTTCCATGATCCAGTAGATGTTGGTAATTTGATCTCTGGTTCCTCTGCTTTTTCTAAAACAAGTTTGAACATCAGGGAGTTCACAGTTCACGTATTGCTGAAGCCTGGCTTGGAGAATTTTTAGCATTACTTTACTAGCATGTGAGATGAGTGTAGTTGTGCATAGTTTGAGTATTGTTTGGCATTGCCTTTCTTTGGGATTGGAATAAAAGCTGACCTTTTCCAGTCCTGTGGCCACTGCTGAATTTCCAAATTTGCTGGCATATTGAGTGCAGCACTTTCACAATATCATCTTTCAGGATTTGAAACAGCTCCACTGGAATTCCATCACCTGCACTAGCTTTGTTCGTAGTGATGCTTTCTAAGGACTACTTGACTTCACATTCCAGGATATCTGTCTCTAGGTGATTGATCACACCATCGTGATTATCCAGGTCATGAAGACCTTTTTTGTGCAGTTTGTCTGTGTATTCTTGCCACCTCTTCTTAATATCTTCTGCTTCTGTTAGGTCCATACCATTTTTGTCCTTTATCGAGCCCATCTTTGCATGAAATGTTCCCTTGGTGTCTCTAATTTTCTTGAAGAGATCTCTAGTCTTTCCCATTCTGTTCTTTTCCTCTATTTCTTTGCATGGATCGCTGAAGAAGGCTTTCTTATCTCTTCTTGCTATTCTTTGGAACTCTGCATTCAGATGCTTATATCTTTCCTTTTCTCCTTGTTTTTTCACTTCTCTTCTTTTCACAGCTATTTGTAAGGCCTCCCCCGACAGCCATTTTGCTTTTTTGCATTTCCTTTCCATGGGGACGGTCTTGATCTCTGTCTCCTGTACAATGTCACAAACCTCATTCCATAGTTCATCAGGCATTCTATCTATCAGATCTAGGCCCTTAGATCTATTTCTCACTTTCACTGTATAAACATAAGGGATTTTATTTAGATCATACCTGAATGGTCTAGAGGTTTTCCCTACTTTCTTTATGTCTGAATTCCGTAATAAGGAGATCATGATCTGAGCCACGGTCAGCTCCTGGTCTTGTATTTGTTGACTGTATAGAGCTTCTCTGTCTTTGGCTGCAAATAATATAATCAATCTGATTTCGGTGTTGACCGTCTGGTGATGTCCATGTGTAGAGTCTTCTCTTGTGTTGTTGGAAGAGGGTGTTTGTTATGACCATTGCATTTTCTTGGCAAAACTCTATTAGTCTTTGCCCTGCTTCATTCCACATTCCAAGGCCAAATTTGCCTGTTACTCCAGGTGTTTCTTGACTTCCTACTTTTGCATTCCAGTCCCCTATAATGAAAAGAACATCTTTTGTGGATGTTAGTTCTAAAAGATCTTGTAGGTCTTCATAAAACCGTTCAACTTCAGTTTCTTCAGCGTTACTTGTTGGGGCATAGACTTGGATAACTGTGATATTGAATGGTTTGCCTTGGAGACAAACAGAGATCATTCTTTCATTTTTGAGATTGCATCCAAGTACTGCATTTCAGACTCTTTTGTTGACATTTCTTTTGAGGGATTGCTGCCTGCAGTAGTAGATATACTGGTCATCTGAGTTAAATTCACCCATTCCAGTCCATTTTAGTTTGCTGATTCCTAGAATGTCGGCGTTCACTCTTGCCATATCTTATTTGACTACTTCTTATTTGCCTTGATTCATGGACCTAACATTCCAGGTTCCTATGCAATATTGCTCTTTACAGCATTGGACCTTGCTTCTATCACCAGTCACATCCACAGCTAAGTATTGTCTTTGCTTTGGCTCCTTCCCTTCATTCTTTCTGGAGTTATTTCTCCTCTGATCTCCAGTAGCCTGTTGGTCACCTACTGACCTGGGGAGTTCCTCTTTCAGTATCCTGTCATGTTGCCTTTTCATAGTGTTCATGGGGTTCTCAAGGCAAGAATACTGAAGTGGCTTGCCATTCCTTTCTCCAGTGGACCACATTCTGTCAGATCTCTACACCATGACCAGTCCGTCTTGGGTTGCCCTGTGGGCATGGCTTAGTTTCATTGAGTTAGACAAGGCTGTGGTCCTGTGTGATTAGATTGGCTAGTTTTCTGGCAGCATGGTTTCAATGTGTCTGCCCTCTGATGCCCTCTTGCAACACCTACCATCTTACTTGGCTTTCTCTTACCTTGGCGTGGGGTATCTCTTCACGGCTGCTCCAGCAAAGTGCAGCCACTACTTCTTTCATTAGACGAAGGGTAT
The DNA here is from genome assembly GCF_014754425.2 of Oryx dammah. NCBI lineage: Eukaryota > Metazoa > Chordata > Mammalia > Artiodactyla > Bovidae > Oryx > Oryx dammah. Next base: position 59,481,436 of record NW_024070192.1, on the reverse strand, counting down.
CTCCTCACTGTCGCCCTTCTTGACCTTCAACGTGTGATAGCTCCTCTAGGCCCTCTGCACCCACACAGCCACTGCTCTTTGGATGTGGGGTTTCTCCTCCCAGCCTCCTCCCCTGGCCTCGGATGCAGGGTGGCTCCTCCCAGTCGCCCCTGGCCTCAGACGTGGGGTAGCTCCTCCTGGCCGCTGCCCCTGACCTCGGATGCAGGGTAGCTCCTCTTGGCTGTTCCTTCGTTGTGGCAGACCTGGCACTCTCAGCCGCTGCCCCTGACCTCCCATACAATCAACATGAATCCACCATGAGTATACACGTGTTCCCAGTTCTGAACCCCTTCCCTCCTCCCTCCCCATACCATCCCTCTGAGCTGTGGTTTTGGAGAAAGATTAAGGCAGGAGGAGAAGGGGTTGACAGAGGACGAGATGGTTGGATGTCATCACCAACTCAGTGGACATAAATTTGAGCAAGCTCAGGGAGATAGTAAAGGACAGGAAATCCAGGTGTGCTGCAGTCCATTAGGTCACAAAGAGTTGGACAGGACTGAATGACTGAACAACAGCCTTCTTGTGTCCAAAGTACCAGTCCCTTGAAGATGAAGCTCAGAAGTCTCTATTATTAATACTGTATTTTCTTGTTGCTACAGAATGGTTGGAATTCTACCATTATGACTCCAATTTCAAGGCCTGGTGTTGTAACTCAAAGTTTCACTTCAAATAATTGTCACTGTTTGTCTCTTCTACATCCACCAAATTAAGAATATGTAATTGCTGAATTTGGTTCTATACTTGTTCTTCTCACTGACATTAATAGATATCATTATTTTTATCACCATAGATTTTCAAAGAGAAAGACAGGATGATAACTTCCTTGGGGATACAGTCAGTTAAGAGTAGTTCATTCCAGAATGGTTTTCAGCATCATATTTCTTTATATACACTCATGTAGTTAGTTCTTCCAGGACATTTTGATAGCTTTAGAAGAGCACCCAGGTTCTCCTTCTTTCTCCATACAGCATTCTCAAATCCCAGTTTTTAACATTCATTTAACCCAGTGTAGGGCCTAGCCTTCTGGCCCTGACTCTCTCCATGTGGTAATATTTAACTCAGAAACCTTCTTTACTTTGCCTTGCATATGGATCCTGGCTGGACAAACCTGAGTCCTTCAGAAAGACTTGCAGGTAGACCAGAGAAGAGTTTGTATCCTTTCTTTTATTTCATTTCCTATGACATTTCCTCATCACTCTCTCAGGAAACTTCAAACTTTACATATTAATAGTTTATATTTTTGAATAAAAAGAAGTACTATCTCACTACTCAGCACAGAGACCCACATATTCATTAGTTTATGTCTAAATAAGACACAGACATAAACCTCAAGAAGGTTGTGGTCTTGTAGGGAAAAGAACTATTCAAATAGATATTTATAAAAGATCATAATGCCATGGAGAAATTTGGCAATAACATAACAATACTTTGAAAGCCTATGGAAACAATATTGCTTGAAATAAACGTGGCAAAGCACAAGTTTAAATTGATTATCTCTATCTGTTTTGGACCAATCCAGATTGTCTAGAATAAGCATAGAGTGTGAAGTCAGAAAGTTCTTACTCTTTCAAATTGAATCTGAAAATAATATGTCCACACTCCCATATTTGCAGATACTTCCAAATTGAAATTATACCACCTCCATGAAAATTAAAGTCATCACAGGTCAAGACCTTGTCTCAGCAACTTTTGTTGAGAAGTTGCCCAGAACAAAATAATATTAGATCCTGAATTTTCCTTTATAAAGGAAAAAAAATTATATATGACTCAATAAAAATCTTCCCTGAAGAACAGAATTACTGTATTTCAGCAATAATCTGTTATTTTGCTGTTATTTTGAGTTAATTAAAATTCAAGGGATACTAAATTCTACACTCCTCCCATATTTCTCTGTTGTGTTTACTATGCAATTTGTGTTACCTAGCCTGAAAAATATTTTGTTTGAACCCATATTATAGCCTTTGAATGATGAGGGTTTTTTTTGCCTTTAAAGATCAATGTTCAAATTTCCCAATACATTTCAAAAACAACAACAACAACAACAACATACAGTACCATCATTAAGCATTTTTATGCCAAAAAGTAAATTCAATTAAACCCAAATGAAGTATAAGATGAAGAGAAAGAAGAAGTGGTAGAGAAGCCCATTAATAATCCTCACTTTATAGTTGAAATGTTGAAAAGTTTAAGGTATAAATTACATGATTTTCTCAGTGTTTGCAAGCAACAGCTAGAGTTATATCCATGAATGAACCAAGTTGTTTTTTTTCTTTCTGTTTCCAGGCTTATTGTTTTGTTAAGATCTCCAGGATCTCATTTCTATATGTAGATACTGTCCCAGGCACTTTTCACATATGAAATCCTCATGTCTAAAGTATGAGGTGATACAATCAAAATCTCCATTTCACAGTTGAGGAAAATGAGGAACAGAGTATCTCTACTTGGCAGAATCAAGATTCAAATCTATGCAGCCTAGTATAGCAGTCCACCTCTTAGCCACTATACTATATTGTCTCTTCTCACTGTGTTAGATGTTTCAACCATACCTATGTTCTAGAACATATGAGATATTTTAAAAATTTCTGGCCTCAATTCAGCTAAGTTAAAATCGAGAATCTGTGGAGTTAGACAAACACATGCAAATATTTTCAAAGCTCTACACTTGATTTTAATGGACAGCCAGATTTGAGAACCTCTGTGTTTGAGGGAACTTCAGCAGAAAACATTGGACGAAAATAAAGAAGTGTGTAATTAGATGATCCAGGGTTAGTCCTTTTACCTAATAGGAGAGTAGTTATGAAGCGCAGGCCGCTCTGAGCCGGCACACTTAAGCACAGGTGGCTGCGAGATGGTGCACACAGCTGCAAACTGGCGCACTTAAGCACAAGGGGCTGTGAGGAGCTACGCTGCGTCCGAGATCAGGGGCAGTGGCCTAGAGTGCAGGTTACAACGGCCCACAGGAACAGTCGAGAGGAGCTACCTGCGTCCGAGGTCAGGGGCGGCAGCCGGGAGGAGACACCCTGTTTCCGAGGGCAGGGGTGGCGGCTGAGAGGAGCTACCCCGCGGCCGAGGTCAGTGGTGTGCCCGGGAGGAGACATCCCACGTCCAAGGTCAGGGGCAGCCAGGAGAAGCCACCTCGTGCCTGAGGCCAGGGAGGGTGACCCTGAGGAGCCACCCCAAGCCCGGGACCAGGGGCGGCAGCTGGGAGGAGCCACACGCGTCCGAGGCCAGGGCCAGTGGCAGGGAGGGGCAGGGAGTGGTGGCTGCACAGGCACAGGAGGGCATAGAGGAGCTATCCCTCGTTTAAGGTCAGGAATGGTGGCAGTAAGGAGATACCCCTTTCCAAGGTAAGGAGCAGCAGCTGTGCCTTGCTGGAGCAGCCATGAAGAGATACCCCATGCCCAAGGTAAGAGAAACACAAGTAAGATGGTAGGTGTTGCAAGAGGGCATCAGAGGGCAGGCACACTGAAACCATACTTACAGAAAACTAGTCAATCTAATCACACTAGGACCAAAGTCTTGTCTAACTCAATGAAACTAAGCCATGCCCGCGGGGCAACCCAAGATGGGTGGGTCATGCTGGAGAAGTCTGGCAGAATGTGGTCCACTGGAAAAGGGAATGGCAAGCCACTTCAGTATTCTTTCCTTGAGAACCCCATGAACAGTAGGAAAAGGCAAAATGATAGCATACCAAAAGAGGAACTCCCCAGGTCATTAGGTGCCCAATATGCTACTGGAGATCAGTGGAGAAATAACTCCAGAAAGAATGAAGGGATGGAGCCAAAGCAAAAACAATACCCAGTTGTGGATGTGACTGGTGATAGAAGCAAGATCCAATGCTGTATAGAGCAATATTGCATAGGAACCTGGAATGTCAGGTCCATGAATCAAGGCAAATTGGAAGTGGTCAAACAAGAGATGGCAAGAGTGAACATTGACATTCTAGGAATCACTAACTAAAATGGACTCGAATGGGTGAATTTAACTCAGATGACCATTATATCTACTACTGCAGGCAGGAATCCCTCAGAAGAAATGGAGTAGCCATTTTGGTCAACAAAAGAGTCTGAAATGCAGTATTTGGATGCAATCTCAAAAAAGACAGAGTGATCTCTTTTTGTCTCCAAGGCAAACCATTCAATATCACAGTTATCCAAGTCTATGCCCCAACCAGTAATGCTGAAGAAACTGAAGTTGAATGGTTTTATGAAGGCCTACAAGACCTTTTAGAACTAATACCCAAAAAAGATGTCCTTTTCATTATAGAGGACTGGAATGCAGAAGTAGGAAGTCAAGAAACATTGGAGTAACAGGCAAATTTGGCCTTCGAATGCGGAATGAAGCAGGGCAAAGACTAATAGAGTTTTGCCAAGAAAATGCAATGGTCATAACAAACAGCCTTTTGCAACAACACAAGAGAAGACTCTACACATGGACATCACCAGATGGTCAACACCGAAATCAGATTTATTATATTCTTTGCAGCCAAAGACAGAGAAGCTCTATACAATCAACAAAAACAAGACCAGGAGCTGACTGTGGCTCAGATCGTGAATTCCTTATTACCAAATTCAGACTCAAATTGAAGAAAGTAGGGAAAACTGCTAGACATTCAGGTATGACCTAAATCAAATCCCTTATGTTTATACAGTGGAAGTGAGAAATAGATTTAAAGGGCCTATATCTGATAGATAGAGTGCCTGACGAACTATGGAATGAGATTTGTGACATTGTACAGGAGACAGGGATCAAGACCATCCCCATGGAAAATAAATGCAAAAAAGCAAAATGGCTGTCTGGGGAGGCCTTACAAATAGCTGTGAAAAGAAGAGAGGCAAAAAGCAAAGGAGAAAAGGAAAGATATAAGCATCTGAATGCAGAGTTCCAAAGAATAGCAAGAAGAGATAAGAAAGCCTTCTTCAGCAATCCATGCAAAGAAATAGAGGAAAAGAACAGAATGGGAAAGACTAGAGATCTCTTCAAGAAAATTAGAGACACCAAGGGAACATTTCATGCCAAGATAGCCTCGATAAAGGGCAGAAATTATATGGACCTAACAGAAGCAGAAGATATTAAGAAGAGGTGGCAAGAATACAAGGAAGAACTGTACAAAAAAAATCTTCACAACCCAGATAGTCATGATGATGTGATCAGTAATCTAGAGCCAGACATCTTGGAATGTAAAGTCAAGTGGACCTTAGAAGCATCACTATGAACAAAGTTAGTGAAGGTGATGGAGTTCCAGTTGAACTGTTTCAAATCCTGAAAGATGATGCTGTGAAAGTGCTGCACTAAATATGCAAGCAAATTTGGAAAACTCATCAGTGGCCACAGGACTGGAAAAGGTCAGTTTTCATTCCAGTTCCAAAGAAAGGCGATGCAAAAGAATGCTCTTGAGAGTCTCTTGGACTGCAAGGAGATCCAACAAGTCCATTCTGAAGGAGATCAACCCTGGGATTTCTTTGGAAGGAATGATGCTAAAGCTGAAGCTTCAGTACTTTGGCCACCTCATGCAAAGAGTTGACTCATTGGAAAATACTCTGATGCTGGGAGGGATTGGGGGCAGTAGGAGAAAGGGACGACCGAGGATGAGATGGCTGGATTTCATCACGGAGTGGATGGACGTGAGTCTGAGTGAACTCCGGGAGATGGTGATGGACAGGGAGGCCTGGCGTCCTGCGATTCATGGGATTGCAAAGAATCGGACACGACTGAGCGACTGAACTGAACTGAACTATGAGGAAATCACCTTCCTTGAAATGTTTTGATTTTCTCATTATCAACTTGGATGTAATAATAATGATACATCTTATCTACTTAATGAGTTTGCCATGGAGCTAATATTTAACTCTTTCATCATATTTATGGAAATGTGTTCATCAAGAAGAACCTCTTGCATGCTTTTCATGGGAAAACAAGCAGATATAGAGAAGATTTGAGCTACAATAACTTGATGGGATATGGTAGCTTAAAGTATTAGGTAAGCTGATGATTTATGTTCTTATTTTCTATTTTGAGTGTTTCCCTGGTGGCTCAGAGGCAAAACATCTGCCTGCAATGTGGGATACCCAGGTTTGATCCCTGGGTCAGGAAGATTCCCTGAAGAAGGAAATGACAACCCACTCCAGTACAGTTTCCTGGAGATTCTGTGTATGAAAAGCCCTGTGGGATAGAGTCCATGGGGTCACAAAAAGTTGGACATGAGTGAGTTCACTTTCTTCTTTATTTCTATTCTCTTTTTTATATTATATTGTTTCTTGCTGTCTAGAATATCTGCAGTTATTCCTGGAGTGGTTATTTAGGAGTCCATGAATGTTGAGTCATAACTCTCAGTTGCACGTTTCATTTTTAATTTTATTTTTAACATAGTTTTTAACATCATAAGATATTTAAGAGTTAATGTGGAGGTTCAGATCATAAAGAGTCTGCCTGCAATGCAGGAGACCAGGGTTCAATCCTAAGGTTGGGAAAATCCCCCAGAGAAGGAAATGGCATCCTATTCCAGTATTCTTGCCTGGAGAATTCTGTGTATGAAAAGACTTGTTGGATACAGTCCATGGGGTCACAAAGGGTTGGACACAACTGACAAACACTTGTAATATCTGTAACTAAAATTTGAGTATAATTTGTTTGCACCAAACACTGATTAAGCAGTTGACACATAATAGCCAATTAAATAATTATATTGTCTCTATGAAATAATTATATATTTCTTTCAAATTTTATCAAATTTTAGCATTTTATCATCTAGGAAATTTGGATATGTAGTGTTTTCCAGCACTGGATACTGGTTTTTTTCCCCCTCTCTTATCTTGTAACATTTATAGAAACAGTTTAAGCACGTTAGCACATTTAAGGTTTTTCTTACAACAGTATATTAGTCCTGTACCCAACATCTGGATTAATCAGCATTTGCTACTATAATGCTGCATAAATAAAAATAAAGCCAAACAAAACTTCAATTCAGTTCAGTTCAGTTCAGCTGCTCATTCGTGTCCGACTCTGTGACCCCATGAATCGCAGCATGCCAGGCCTCCCTGTCCATCACCAACTCCCGGAGTTCACTCAAACTCATGTCCATTGAGTCAGTGATGCCATCCAGCCATCTCATCCTCTGTCGTGCCCTTCTCCTCCTGCTCCCAATCCCTCCCAGCATCAGAGTCTTTCCCAAGGAGTCAACTCTTCACATCAGGTGGCCAAAGTATTCAAATTTCAGCTTTAGCATTGTTCCTTCCAAAGAACACCCAGGGCTGATCTCCTCGCAGTCCACGGGACTCTCAAGCGTCTTCTCCAACACCACAGTTAAAAAGCATCAGTTCTTCAGTGCTCAGCTTTCTTCACAGTGTAACTCTCACATCCATACATGACTACTGGAAAAACCATAGCCTTGACTAGGCAGACCTTTGTTGACAAAGTAATATCTCTGCTTTTGAATATGCTATCTAGGTTGGTCATAACTTTTCTTCCAAGGAGTAAGCGTCTTTTAATTTCATGACTGCAATCATCATCTGCAGTGATTTTGGAGCCTAAAAATTAAAGCCTGACACTGTTCTGACTGTTTCCCCATCTATTTGCCATGAAGTGATGGGACCAGATGCTATGATCTTCATTTTCTGAAGGTTGAGCTTTAAGGCAACTTTGTCACTCTCCTCTTTCACTTTCATCAAGAGGCTTTTTACTTCCTCTTGATTTTCTGCCATAAGGGTGGTGTCATCTGCATATCTGAGGTTATTGATATTTCTCCTGGCAATCTTGATTCCAGCTTGTGCTTCTTCCAGCCCAGCATTTCTCATGATGTACTCTTCATATAAGTTAAATAAGCAGGGTGACAATATACAGCCTTGATGTACTCCTTTTCCTATTTGGAACCAGTCTGTTGTTCCATGTCCAGTTCTACCTGTTGCTTCCTGACTTGCATACAGGTTTCTCAAGAGGCAGGTCAGGTTGTCTGGTATTTCTTTCTATTTCAGAGTTTTCCACAGTTTATTGTGATCCACACAGTCAAAGGCTTTGGCATAGTCAATAAAGAAGAAATAGATTTTTTTTTTTTTCTGGAACTCTCCTGCTTTTTTTTATGATCCAGCGGATGTTGGCAATTTGATCTCTGGTTCCTCTGCCTTTTCTAAAACCAGCTTGGATATATATTAACTGTTTTGTTTTTGTTTCCACTTATGTAACTGCAGCTTGAGTGTGAGTCATGTGAATTGGTTGAATTTGGCTGTTTGGCTCCCAGCCAAGGATAGGTTCATCTGAATTTCATATGTCTCAGTCTTCTGTTACAATGGTTTACTTGAGACATGTTCTTACAATAGGAATAAAGAGGAGGTGAGAACAGAATAGCAGTGACTTTTTAGACTTGAACTCAAGCTGGTCCACTGTCACTTTTTATACCTCGTTGATCAGACATTGATGAGCAGGGATGTATTCTCCATCTCTTGTAGGAGGAGTTGCAAAATCAAATAAAAAAGGGTAGAAATTCATGAAATGGTAACAAATTATGATCAATGATATACAGTCCCTTTCAGTTAATGAGTCACATATCTAATATTTGAAAGTGAAATTTCTCAATACAGAATTATGAGTCTTGTGAATTTTTTCCACTATAATCTAATAATGATAATTTTTAAATATTGTGGAAAAAAATGAATCTTCATAGGCTCTTGGACCCCTCTTTATCTGCTGAAGTTAGAATTAAGAATTGCATTCATTTTAACTAATTTATAGGCTTCTTCAATTATGAAAATTTTCAATTGATGATTCACAGGATTAGCTATCTATTACAAGGTCAACATGTATGTATGTGTGTCAGAAGCAACTATACACACACATACTTACAATTATTTTGAGGATCACAGTCTTAGTAGGTGATCTCTCCTTTTATTTAAAACAATACCCACTAATATCATCAGCTGTACTGTGTGTTGAAACTCAAGTTTACATTGTTCAATACACAGATGTAGATAATTTTATTTGATTCTATGTCATACCAATGGAACCAACAAAATGTTCCTCCTTGACATGAAATTAATTTCCACAGAGGTTCTATTTCTTAAGTGTAACATTTTATATACTTAAATGTTGGATTAAAAACCAAACATATCTGAAGATCTGTAGATTTCCAAATCAGTAACAGAGCAGACCAAGTGATTTGTTTACATTTTCACAAAGGAATAAATCATCCCAGCAATAAATGTCAAGCTCTCCCACTTTTAATTCCTGAAAAAGAAGACATATTTGAGACGAGTTTACTAGATACCCTGATAGAGTGTGTTCTCACATGTGACTGACTCATTTAGTTCTTATATTAAAATTTCACTTTGTTCTAAAGGATAAGCTATAGAGAAGTTTCCTAACACAAAAAGCACAGCTGACCCATAAATGACTTGGACAAAACTTTCATGTTGGTATTTGTTCATTCTATTATTTTTATGATAGACAAACAAGGGCATCATAGTAATTTGAAGTCATGGTCACCCACTTTGTCTCTTGCTTGTTCCCTAGACTGGATAATTCTTTGGCTAATAAAACAAGATATGTCTGACAGTCCTATAATAACAGAGCCTGGAAGACCCTTTGTCAAATTAAATTGAAGGATGGTTGATACAGCTCTCATTTCAGTTTTGAAAATGCTCTGTGCAAATGAAAAGAAACACAAAGTACATATGCTATAATTATATAAGATGTATGATAGAGCAGTGTTTGGTTCTCTACTCAAAGGGATACACCTCTTTGACTACCAGTTTTTTGAAAGAGCTACTGTACAATAAGGGTTGTGCTTACAGTAAAACTTTATATTTTTTAAACTTTTTTTCTTTTTTGGTTTGGAAAACTAAATGTACATGAACATGCAGGTAATAGTGTACTGAACTTCCATGGACCTATCATTCATCTTTAACTCATGGTTAATCTTGTTTCATATTTACTTCCATCTACTTCTGACCCAGAATATTTTAAGAAAATCAAAGACATCATATTATTTCATCCATAAATATTTCTATAGGTATTATCAAAATTAAATACTCTTGTTAAATTAACTATAATATTTGTTATAGTTAGCATGGCCAAAGTGATTTCATAGTGTCTTCAAATATCCAGTCAGTATTCAAATTGCCCAAATTGTCATAAACGTGTGCACATGGTTGTGCATGGAAGAACACCATTCTCCCAATGCTGCCCCCTGCACACATATACACATTTCTCTTGTTTAACATGATTCAAAAAAGATCATTTATTGTGATTGACTGACATATTCCATGAGTATCATTGAATTTATAGGTTCTTCCTCTCTTTCATTTGCAAAATTGGATTGTCCTATAGTATCCCCAATATGAATTGTGTCAATTACCTCTCTGTGATATTGATTAATGTTTTTATTTGTTTCTTACATTTTCTTTAGATTAGCAGTTACATCTTGAGGCTTGACCAGTTTTGTTTTGATTGTGTGTGTGTGTGTGTGTGTGTATGTGTGTATGTGTATGTTTGGTTATTTCATTCAAGAGGAACATAATGCTAACCCTTGGTGAGCAGCCACTGATGATCATTGTCTAGCCCTAGTTTTTCATTAAGGGTGGAAAAATGGTGCTTGTCCAATACAATCCTGCCTTGCTTCTCTTGAAATAATTCTCTAAGGAAAACTTCTGTTTAACATTTTAGATTGGAAATTTTTATAGAAAATCAAGGTAGATATTTTATTTTTTAACTTTTACTTACTGTTTTTTTAAAAAGTTGCTTTACTTGCATATACCAATAGATATACTAATAAGTTTTTCTTTTATTTATAATGTTATTAATTCAAAGGTTAAACAGAAATAGCAAACATTATATACAGTCACTTTTCTCACCTTTCACTTAGTCTATTTTTTTAATTTTATTTTTACTTTATTTTGCTTTACAATACTGTATTGGTTTTGCCATACATTGACATGAATCAGCCACGGGTGTACATGAGTTCCCAATCCTGAACCCTCCTCCCACCTCCCACCCCATATCATCTCTCTGGATCATCCCTGTGCACCAGACCCAAGAATCCTGTATCCTGTATCGAACATAGACTGGTGATTCTTTTCTTCAGTTCAGTTCAGTTCAGTTCAGTTCAGTCGCTCAGTCGTGTCCGACTCTTGGCGACCCCATGAATCGCAGCACACCAGGCCTCCCTGTCCATCACCAACTCCCAGAGTTCATTCATACTCGCGTCCATGAGTCAGTGATACCAAATAGCCATCTCATCCTCTGCCATCCCATTCTTCTCCTGCCCCCAATGCCTCCCAGCACCAAAGTCTTTTCCAATAAGTCAAATTTTTGGATGAGGAGGACAAAGTACTGGAGTTTCAGCTTTAGCATCATTCTTTCCAAAGAAATACAGGGTTGATCCCCATCAGAATGGACTGATTGGATTTCCTTGCAGTCCAAGGGACTCTCAAGAGTCTTCTCCAACACCACAGTTCAAAAGCATCAATTCCTCGGTGTTCAGCCTTCTTCACAGTCCAACTCTCACATCCACACATGACTACTGGAAAAACCATAGCCTTGACTAGATGGACCTTAGTCGGCAAAGTAATGTCTCTGCTTTTCAATATACTATCTAGGTTGCTAATAAATTTCTTCCAAGGAGTAAGCGTCTTTTAATTTCATGGCTGCAATCACCATCTGCAGTGATTTTGGAGCCCCAAAAATAAAGTCTGACACTGTTTCCACTGTTTTTCCCATCTATTTCCCATGAAGTGATGGGACCGGATGCCATGATCTTCGTTTTCTGAATGCTGAGTTTTAAGACAAATTTTTCACACTCCTCTTTTACTTTCATCAAGAGGCTTTTTAGCTCCTCTTCACTTTCTGCCATAGGGGTGGTGTCATCTGCATATCTGAGGTGATTGATATTTCTCCTGGCAATCTTCATTCCAGCTTGTGTTTCTTCCAGTCCAGTGTTTTTCAGGATGTACTCTGCATATAAGTTATATAAGCAGGGTGACAATATGCAGCCTTGACGTACTGCTTTTCCTATTTGGAACCAGTCAGTTGTTCCATGTCCAGTTCTAACTGTTGCTTCCTGACCTGCATACAGATTTCTCAAGAGGCAGGTCAGGTCGTCTGCTATTCCCATCTCTTTCAGAATTTTCCACAGTTTATTGTGATCCACACAGTCAAAGGCTTTGGCATAGTCAATAAAGCAGAAATAGATGTTTTTCTGGAACTCTCTTGCTTTATCTGTGATCCAGCTGATGTTGGTAATTTGATCTCTGGTTCCTCTGCCTTTTCTAAAACCAGCTTGAACATCAGGAAGTTCACATTTCATGTATTGCTGAAGCCTGGCTTGGAGAATTTTGAGCATTACTTTACTAGCATGTGAGATGAGTGCAATTGTGCTGTAGTTTGAGCATTCTTTACATTTCCTTTCTTTGGGATTGGAATAAAAACTGACCTTTCCAGTCCTGTGGCCACTGCTGAGTTTTCCAAATTTGCTGGCATTTCGACTGCACCACTTTCACAGCATCATCTTTCAGGATTTGAAATAGCTTAACTGGAATTCCATCACCTCCACTAGTTTTGTTCATAGTGATGCTTTCTAAGGCCCACTTGACTTCACATTCCAGGATGTCTGGCTTTAGATGAGTGATCACACTCTCGTGATTATCTGGGTCATGAAGATGTTTTTTGTACAATTCTTCTGTGTATTCTTGCCATCTCTTGTTAATATCTTCTGCTTCTGTTAGGTCCAGACCATTTCTGTCCTTTATTGAGCCCATCTTTGCATGAAATGTTCCCTTGGTATCTCTAATTTTCTTGAACAGATCTCTAGTCTTTCCCATTCTATTCTTTCCCTCTAATTCTTTGCATTGATCGCTGAAGAATTCTGCATTCAGATGCTTATATCTTTCCTTTTCTCCTTTGCTTTTCGCTTCTCTTCTTTTCACAGCTATTTGTAAGGCTTCCTCAGACAGCCATTTTTTTTTTTTTTTTTTTGCATTTCTTTTCCATGGGGATGGTCTTGATGCCTGTCTCCTGTACAATGTCACAAACCTCATTCCATAGTTCATCAGGTATTCTATCTATCAGATCTAGGCCCTTAAATCTATTTCTCACTTCCACTGTATAATCATAAGGGATCTGATTTAGGTCATACCTGAATGGTCTAGCGGTTTTCCCTACTTTCTTCAATTTGAGTCTGAATTTGGTAGTAAGGAGTTCGTGATCTGAGCCACATCAGGTCCTGGTCTTGTTTTTGTTGACTGTATAGAGCTTCGCCATCTTTTGCTGTAAAGAATGTAATCAATCTAATTTTGGTGTTGACCATCTGGTAATGTCCATGTGTAGAGTCTTCTCGTGTGTTGTTGAAAAAGGATGTTTGCTATGACCAGTGCATTTTCTTTGCAAAACTCTGTTAATCTTTGCCCTGCTTCAATCCTCATTCCAAGGCCAAATTTGCCTGTTACTCCAGGTGTTTCTTAACTTCCTACGTTTGCATTCCAGTCCCTTATAATGAAAAGGACATCTTTTGTGGGTGTTAGTTCTATAACATCTTGTAGGTCTTCATAAAACCGTTCAACTTCACCTTCTTCAGCATTACTGGTTGGGGCATAGACTTGGATAACTGTGATATTGAATGGTTTGCCTTGGAAATGAACAGAGATCATTCTGTCTTTTTTGAGATTGCATCCAAGAACTGCATTTCAGACTCTTTTATTGACCATGATGGCTACTCCATTTCTTCTGATGGATTCCTGACCGCAGTAGTAGATGTAATGGCCATCTGATTTAAATTCACCCATTCCAGTCCATTTTAGTTTGCTGATTCCTATTATGTCAACGTTCACCCTTGCCATCTCTTGTTTGACCACTTCCAATTTGCCTTGATTCATGGACCTGACATTCCAGGTTCCTATGCAATATTGCTCTTTACAGCATCGGACCTTGCTTCTATCACCAGTCATGTCCACAGCTGGGTATTGTTTTTGCTTTGGCTCCATCCCTTCATTCTTTCTGGAGTTATTTCTCCACTGATTTCCAGTAGCATATTGGGCATCTACTGACCTAGGGAGTACCTCTTTCATTATCCTACCATTTTGCCTTTTCCTACTGTTCATGGGGTTCTCCAGGCAAGAACACTGAAGTGGTTTGTCATTCCCTTCTCCAGTGGACCACATTCTGTCAGACCTCTCCACCATGACCAGCCCATCTTGGGTTGCCCCACAGGCATGGCTTAGTTCATTGAGGTACCAACCTGGGGGATTCATCTTCCCATGTTATAATTTTTTCCTTTTCATAGTGTTCATGGGTTTCTCAAGGCAAGAGTACTGAAGTCGTTTGCCATTCCATTCTCCAGTGGACTGCATTTTGTCAGAAGTCTCCACCATATCCAATCCATCTTTCATTGAGTTAGACAAGGAAGTGAATCAACTGATCAGTTTAGTTAGTTTTCTGTATCTGTAGTTTCCATTCTGTCTTCCCTCTTATGGATAAGGATAAGAGGCTTGTGGAAGTTTCCTGATGGTAGGAACTGGCTATGGGGGAATCTGGGTCTTGCTATGATGGGTAGGGTTGTGCTCACTAAATTTGTAATCCAATTTTCTGTTGATTGGTGCAGCTGTCTTCCCTTTTTGTAATTTTTCCTGAGGCCAAACTATAATAAGGTTTTGACTTATGCCAAGACTGTTGTCTTCCCCCTGGCTCAGACTGTAAAGTGTCTGTCTGCAGTGCGGGAGACTTGGGTTTGATCCCTGGCTTGGGAATAATCCCTGGAGAAGGAAATGGCCACCCACTCCAGAACTCTTGCCTGGAAAATCCCATGGATAGGGGAGCTTGGTAGGCAACAGTCCAAGGGGTCACAAAGAGTCAGACAGGACTGAGCAACCTCACTTTCACTTAGGGCTTCCCTGATTGCTCAGTTGGTAAAGAATCCACCTGCAATGCAGAAGACCGTGGTTCAATTCCTGGGTCAGACTTCTGGGTTCCAAAATCACTGCAGATGGCAACTGCAGCCATGAAATTAAAAAATGCTTGCTCCTTGGAAGAAAACTATGAACAACTTAGACTACATATTAAAAAGCAGAGACTTTACTTTTCCAACAAAGATCCATCTGGTCAGAGCTCTGGTTTTTCCAGTAGTCACGTATGGATGTGAGAGTTGGACTATAAATAAAGCTGAGCACCAAAGAGTTGATGCTTTTGAACTGTGGTATTGGAGAAGACTCTTGAGAGTTGCTTGGACTGCAAGGAGGTCAAACCAGTTAATCCTAAATCAAATCAGTCCTAAATATTCACTGGAAGGATTGATATTGAAGCTGAAACTCCAATGCTTTGGCCACTTGGTGTGAAGAGCTGACTCATTGGAAAGACCCTGATGCTGGGAAAGATTGAAGGCAGGAGGAGAAAGTGATGACAGAGGGTGACGTGGCTGGATGGCATCACCAATGGACAGAAGTTTGAGCAAGTTCCAGGAGTTGGTAATGAACAGGGAAGCCTGCTGTGCTGATTTGGACACGACTGAGTGACTGAACTGAACTGAAGATTTACTGGAGATGGGGTAGGTTACCCAGTCCAGTATTCTTGGGCTTCCCTTGTGGCTCAGCTTGTAAAGACTCCACCTGCAATGTGGGAGACCTGGGTTCAGCCCTTCAGTTTGGAAGGTCCCCTGGAGAAGGTAAAGGCTACCCAGTCCAGTATTCTGCCCAGGAGAATTTCATGGACTGTGTAGTCCATGGGGTTGCAAAGACTCAGACACAACGGAGTGGCTTTCACTTTCACTTTCAGTATGGTTGAATTCAGTGCCTCTGTAGACCGTCAGACCACTGTAGACCCACATCTTCACTAGAGACTCCTGACACTCACAGGCAAGTCTGGCTCAGTCTCTTATGGGTCACTGCTCCTTTCCCCTGGATCTTGGTGTGCAAAAGGTTTTATTTGTTACTTCCAGGAGTCTGTTTCTCCAGTCCTGTGGAAGTTCTATAATCAAATTCCACTGGCCTTCAAAGTCAAATTATCTAAGTCAGTCCTTTTGCCAGATCCCCAGGTTGGGAAATCTGGTATGGGCCTTAGAATTTTCAGAAAATTGAGAGAATTTCTTTGGTATAGTTATTCTCCAGTTTGTTTGTTGTCTGCTCAGTAGCTCTATAGTGTCACTCATGAAAAACACCCCCGAGGTCTGCTCCAGCCACAGCCCCTGTCCCCACAGGGGCTAAACTGTGCCTCCCCAGAAGACACTCAAACACTCAATGGTAAGTCTGACTCAGTTTCTTGTGTGATTCCTGGGACCTGTTGTAACAAGATTTGATTTGATCCTTTCCTATGTCTCTAGTGCATATGGTGTTTGATTCCAAATGCTATTTCTACCCACCTACTGTCTTGTTGGGCTGCTCCTTTGCTCTTGGATGTGGGGTATCATTTTTTGGTGGGACCCAACATTCTCCTGTTGATAGTTGTTCATCGGTTAGTTGAAATTTTGGAGTTCTCACAGGAAAAAATGGACTCACGTCCTTCTACTCTGCTATCTGAAGCTCTTTACAGTCAGCAAAAACAAGACTGGGAGCAGACTGTGGCTAAGAGTATGAACTCCTTATTGCAAAGTTCAGACTTAAATTGAAAAAGGAGGGAAAACCACTAGGCCATTCAGTTTTGACCTAAATCAAACTTTTATGATTATACAGTGGAAGTGACAAATAGATTCAAGGGATTAGATCTGATAGAATACCTGAAGAACTATGGACAGAGGTTTCTAACATTGTACAGGAGGAAGTGATCAAACCATCCCTAAGGAAAAAGAAATGCAGAAAGGCAAAATGGTTGTCTGAGAAGGTCTTACAAATAGCTGAGAAGAGAAGAGAAGCAAGAGGCAAAGGATAATAGAAAACATATATCCATCCCAATACAGATTTCCAAATAATAGCAAGGAGAGATAACAAAACCTTCCTAAGTGAACAGTGTAAAGAAATATAGGAAAACAGTGGGATGGGGAAGACTAGCAATTGTTTCAAAAAAGGTTAGAAATAACAAGGGGATATTGCATGCAAAGATATATGCAATAAAGGACAGAAACAGAATTGACCTAACAGAAGCAGAAGATATTATGAAGTGGTGACAAAAATAAATGTAATAACTACACAAAAAAGATCTCAATGACCCAGATAACATGATGATGTGATTACTCATCTAGAGACAGACATCTTGGAGTGTGAAGTCAAGTGGGCTAGGAAGCATCAGTACAAACAAAGCTAGAGGAGGTGATGAAATTTCAGTTGACCTATTTGAAATCCTAAAGATGATGCTGTGAAAGTGTTGCACTCCATATGCCAGCAAAACTCAGCAGTGGTCACAGGACTGGAAAAGGTCAGTTTTCATTCCAATCCCAAAGAAGGGCAATGCCAATGAAGTTTCAAACTACAGCACAATTGCCACTCATTTTACATGCTAACAAAGTAATTCTAAAATCCTTCAATACTGTCTTCAACAATATGTGAACAAAGAACTTCAAAATGTACAAGCTGGTTTTAGAAAAGGCAGAAGAACTAGAGATCAAATTGCCATCATTAGTTAGATCACAGAAAAAGCTAGAGAATTCCAGAAAAACAAAAATCTCCTTCTGTTTCACTGACTACTCTAAAGACTTTGACTGTGTGGATAACAACAAAATGGACAATTCTACAAGAGATGCAAATCAGTTCCGTTCAGTTCAGTTCAGTCACTTTGTGGCCCCATGAATCGCAGCACACCAGGCCTCCCTGTCCATCACCAACTCCCGGAGTTCACTCAAACTTAGGTCCATTGAGTCGGCAATGCCATCCAGGCATCTAATACTCTGTCGTCCCCTTCTCCTCCTGCTCCCAATCCCTCCCAGCATCAGAGTCGTTTCCAATGAGTCAACACTTCACATGACGTGGCCAAAGTACTGGAATTTCAGCTTTAGCATCATTCCTTCCAAAGAACACCCAGGGCTGATCTCCTTTAGAATGGACTGGTTGGATCTCCTTGCAGTCCAGGGGACTCTCAAGAGTCTTCTCCAACACCACAGTTCAAAAGCATCAATTCTTCAGTGCTCAGCTTTCTTCACAGTCCAACTCTCACATCCATACATGACCACTGGAAAAACCATAGCCTTGACTAGATGGACCTTTGTTGGCAAAGTAATGGCTCTGCTTTTTAATATGCTATTTAGGTTGGTCATAACTTTTCTTCCAAGGAGTAAGCGTCTTTTAATTTCATGGCTGCAATCACCATCTGCAGTGATTTTGGAGTCCCCAAAAGTGAAATCTGACACTGTTTCCACTGTTTCCCCATCTATTCCCCATGAAATGATGGAGCCAGATGTCATGATCTTCGTTTTCTGAATGTTGAGCTTTAAGCCAACTTTTTAATTCTCTTCTTTTACTTTCATCAAGAGACTTTTTAGTTCCTCTTCACTTTCTGCCATAAGGGTGGTGTCATCTGCATGTCTGAGGCTATTGACATTTCTCCAGGCAATCTTGATTCCAGCTTGTGCTTCTTCCAGCCCAGCGTTTCTCATGATGTACTCTGCATAGAAGTTAAATAAGCATGGTGACAGTATATAGCATTGACGTACTCCTTTTCTTTTTTGGAACCAGTTTGTTGTTCCATGTCCAGTTCTAACTGTTGCTTCCTGACCTGCATATTGGTTTCTTAAGAAGCAGGTCAGGTTGTCTAGTATTCCAATCTCTTTCAGAATAATCCACAGTTTATTGTGATCCACACAGTCAAAGAGATGGGAATACCAGACCACTTTACATGCCTCCTGTTAGAAACCTGTATGCAGGTCAAGAAGCAACAGTTAGAATCAGACATGGATCAACAGACTGGTTCAAAATAGGGCAAGGAGTACATTGAGGCTGTATATTGTCACCCTTCTTATTTAACTTCTATGCAGAGTACATCATGTGAAATGCAGAGCTGGATGAATCTCAAACGGAATCAAGATTGCTGGGAGAAATATCAGTAACTTCAGATATACAGATGACCATGCCCTTATGGCAGAAAGTTAAGGGGAACTAAAGAGCCTCTTTATGGAAGTGAAAGAGGAAACTGAAAAAGCTTGCTTAAAACTCAACAGTAAAAAAATTAAGATCATAGCATCCAAACCCATCACTTCATGGGGAATAGATGTGGAAACAATGGAAGCAGTGACAGACTTTATTTTCCTGGGCTTCAAAATCACTTCAGATGGTGACTACAATCATGAAATTAAAAGATTCTTGTTCCTTGGAAGAAGGGCTATGACAAACCTAGACAGAATATAGAAAAACAGAGACAATACTTTGCTGACAAATGTTCGTCAAGTCAAAGCTATCGTTTTTCCAATAGTCATTTATAGATGTGAGAGTTGGACCATAAAGAGCTGAAGAATTGGACCATGAGCACTGAAGAATTGATGCTTCTGAACTTGGGTGTTGGAGGAGACTCTTGAGAGTCACTTGGACTGCAAGGAGATCAAGCCAGTCAATCCTAAAGGAAATCATTCTTGAGTATTCATTGGAGGCCCTGATGCTAAATTTGAAGGTCCAATAATTTAGCCACTTGATGTGAAGAGCTGATTCATAGAAAAGGCCCTGATGCTGTGAAAGATGGAAGGCAGGAAGAGAAAGGTAAAACAGAACATGAGATATTTGGATTGTATCACCTAGTCAATAGACGTGAGTTTAAGCATACTCTGGGAGATGATGATGTACACTGAAGCTTGTCATGCTGCATTCCATGGGGTCGCAAAACATGGGCCATGACTGAGGGGCTGAACAACAGCAACAATTCTGCATAGGATTTAAATAAGCAGGGTGAAAATACACAGGTTTGATGCGTTCTTTCCCCAGCTTTGAACCATTTCATTGTTCTTTGTCTGGTTCTAACTATTGCTTCTTGACCTACATACAGATTTCTCAGGAGGTAGGTATGGCAGTCTGGTATTCTTATCTCTTTAATAACTTTCTAGTTTGTTGTGATCCACACAAAGACTTTAGTGTAGTCAGTGAATCAAAAGTAGATTTTTTTTTTTTTTTGGAATTTCCTTGCTTTTTTTTATGATACAACTGATGATTGCAATTTGATCTCAGGTTCCTCTGGCTTTTCTAAATCCAGCTTATACACCTGGAAGCTCTCACTTGACATACTATTGAAGTGTGTTTTGAAGGATTTTGAGTATTGCATTGCTAGCATGTGAAATGTGTAATTGTGTGGTAGTTTGAACACTCTTTGGCGTGGGCCTTCTTTGTGATTGGAAAGAAAATTGACCTTTTCCAGACCTGTGGCCACTGCTGAGTTTTCCAAATGTGTTGGCATACTGAGTTCAACATTATATCATCATCATCTTTTAGGATTTGAAGTAGCTTAGCTGAAATTCCATCATCTCTACTAGCTTTGTTCGTAGTAATGCTTCCTATAGCCCACTTTACCTCACACTCTATGATGGCTGGTTCTCAGTGAGTGATCTATAAATTGATTGAGTCAGTTTCTGGCACATATAAATTATAGTAAATATTATTTACCATTATTATTGCTATTAACTCTGTAATCTTTGAATATCCAACAACCTTGCTGAGTCATCGTATAGAAGGAGCCATTAATACTGTCATCAATGTAAGCTATATCCTCCCTGAGTGGGTAAATTCTGAGACTCATTATTTTCTATATGTGGGATCTAAATGGGAGACTAAGCAGGCATTAGGGTGAAAGGACTGGTAAAGGTGGGAAATTGTGCAATTACAAATTTTTGCTTTCTACCATAGCTTCCATTATTTTAGAAATTCTTACACCATAAACAAAATCAATTCCAGATAGATAATAAATTTAAATGTAAGAATTAAAGTAATGTAGTTTCAACAAGAAAATACTCTAGAAAAGATTGATAAAATTAAGGAAATATATAAGTAAACCATTTTGACCAACATTAGCAATTTAACAATCCATGAATGTGGGCTACATTCTAGTTGCATCTTCTTTAATTTCCTTTATCAGTGTTTTGTGATTTTCAGCATTCAAGTATTTTACCTATTTAGTTAAGCTTATTCCTAAACATTTTATTCTTTTCATTGCTCTGTGAATGAAATTTATTTCT
This sequence comes from Oryx dammah, assembly GCF_014754425.2. Classification (NCBI taxonomy): domain Eukaryota; kingdom Metazoa; phylum Chordata; class Mammalia; order Artiodactyla; family Bovidae; genus Oryx; species Oryx dammah. The sequence continues at coordinate 59,460,348 of NW_024070192.1, read as the reverse complement.
TTACTTCCATTTTGGATAGATCATTGTGTATAGAATCATGAATAATTTTTTATGCTCACTTTTTTATCCTGCAATTTTACCAAATTTATTTATTAGTTCAAATAGTTACTTTTTTGAGTTTTTAGATTTTTCTTTATATATGTAATATCATCTCCAAACAGAGATAATTTAATCATTCCTTTCCAATTTAGGTTACTTTTATTTCATTTGCTTGTTTAATTTCTCTGGCTAGGACTTCCAGTACTATGTTGAATGGAAGTGGTGAGAGTGGTCTATATTCAGTTTTTCCCATTGAGTATGATGTTAGCTGTGGGTTTCCTTATATTACAGTTGTGTTGAGGTAAATTCCTTGTGGGCTTTCCCTGGTGTGAATCTTTATATATATATATATATATATATATATATATATATACATACAATATATCTATTGTGTATATTCTTTGACACCCATTTTGTTTAGGCTTTTAGTAATGAATAGGTGTATAACTTTTTCAAATTCTCTAACTGTGTCAATTGAGATAATTGTGCGGTTTCATCTTTTCATTTTGTCAATGTGGTGTATTACATTGAACCATTCTTGCATTCCAAGATTGGTGTATGTTGAACCATTCTTGCATTCCAAGGATTACTTTTACTTTGTCGTGATGTATGACTCTTGTAATTTGTTGCATAATTCACTTTTTTAGTATTTTATTGAGAAGTTTGCATCTATGTTCATCAGGAATATTGGCTTATATATATTGTTTGTTTGTTTCATTTTCTTGGTAGTTTCTTTGTCTTCTTATGTTGTCAAAAGTATTATGTCTTCTGTTTTTTGGAAGATTTAAAAAACACTGACATTAATTTCTTGAATATTTCTTGAATAATTAATTTTCATGAATGCCTAATACTGACATAAATATATCAAAAAGGTGCTCAAACTCGAATGAAAAACCATTGCACAACCATCTGGATAGTAAAAACAGAAAGAGATAAAGGAAAAGAAAAAAACAGAGGGGGGCGGTCCTAAGATGGCAGAGGAATAGGACGGGGAGACCACTTTCTCCCTCACAAATTCCTCAAAAGAACATTTCAAAGCTGAGCAAACTCCACAAAACAATTTCTGAATGCTGGCAGAGGACATCAGACACCCAGAAAAGCAGATCATTGTCTTCAAAAACAGATTACAAGCCCAACAGTAACTCCCCCAGTGGAAAAGCAGCACAAACACCTGCATCCACCACTAACAGGTTAGGGCAGGGCAGGGAGGCACGGGAGGCACGGGCTGCAGTGCTTTGTAAGAATCGGGCAGGAACGCCCCGCGCATAACCAGAACGAACTAACTTGGGCTAACAAAACAGACTGTGGGATAGCTACCACGTGAAAAGCTCGAACATAAGACACCACCAGGACCATGCACAGAACAAAGGACGGAACAGAAATAGCCGGCTGCAGGGCATCCCCCACCGGGGACAGGCAGCCAGAGCCGTAAGGGCTGAAAAGGGGCAATCGCAGCCCCGGAGAGACTTTACCTACCAAACTGCAAGCAGGCTTCTTTGCTAAGACTTCTGGAGGTGCTGGACAGTCACCATCTGCCTCACTAGGGGCACCAGCAGTACACTCAGAAAACTGAGCAGCAGAGATAGGAAAGGCGACAAGTCGCAGCGACTGCACTCGCCAAAACCTGAGATACTCAGACCTGGGAAGTGCACAAAATGAAGTCCCAACCGAATCTGCCCCTCTGAGGGCTACCTAAGCACCTAACCTGAGTGGCTTAGACCAGAGAGGTGCATGCAGCCTAGGGCCAGCCTCAGACGGTTCCCGGCTGAGCATCGTAGAGCTGGAGCGGTTTGTGCCCGCGAGCAGGGACAGGCCCAGCGGGGCTGAGACACTGCATGTTCACGACAGTGCTATTTGTTTGCAGCATCCCTCCCTCCCCACAGCACAACTGAACAAGTGAGCCTTAAAAAAAAAAAAAAAAAAGTGTCCACCCCACCCCACCCCCCCGTGTCAGGATGGAAATCAGACACTGAAGAGACCAGCAAACAGAAGAAGTTAAACAGAAGGAACCGCCTTGGAAGTGACCACACACTACCCACAACACCAGAGAAAGGGCCAGATATATCTTTATTATTTTTACAATCATTCCTTTTTTTTTTTCTTTTTTGTTTTTTGTTAATGCTGTTGTGGGGTTGTTTTTTCTTATTTTCTTTTTCTTCTTCCTTTTTTTTTTTTCTAACTTTTTAAAATTGTTAAGTCCTCTATTTCTCCCCTAATTTTTATTTCTATAAGCTACTATTACTTTAAAAAAAAAAAAAAAAGACACTATTTTTTTAAAGCAAACACCATATATAGTCTTTATGTGGTTGTTGCTGGTGTTTTTTTTTTTTAATAATTCTTGTAGCTTTTCTGTTTGTTTGTTTTCTTGTTTTTTTTTCCTTCTTCTTCTTTTCTTTAATATTGTATTTTTGAAAATCCAACCTCTACTCTAGATTTTTAATCTTTGCTTTTTGTTTTTTGTTGTCAATTTTATACATTTAAAAACCCAAACTTCACTACCCAATTTTACCTGACAGTGAGATTACTGACTTGACCACTCTCTCCTCCTTTGGACTCTCCTTTTTCTCCATCAGGTGGCCTCTGTCTCTTTCCTCCCCCTTCTCTTCTCTATCCAACTCTATGAATCTCTGTGTGTTCCAGACAGTGAAGAACACTTAAGGAACTGGTTACTGGCTGGATTTGTTTCTCTCCTTTTCATGTCCCTCTTTTATCCTCCTAGCCACCTCTGTCTACTTCCTCCCTCTCCTCTTCCCTGTATAACTCTGTGAATATCTCTGAGCGGTCCAGACTGTGGAGCGTACATAAGGAAGTGATTACTGGCTAGCTTGCTCTCTCCTCTTTTGATCTCACCACATCTCATTCCAGTCACATCTAACTACCCACTCCCTCTTCTCTTCTCCATGTAACTCAGTGAACCTCTCTGGGTGTCCCTCAATGTGGAGAAACTTTTCATCTTTAACCTAGATGTTTTACCATCAGTGCTGTATAGATGGAGAAGTCTAGAGGCTACTGTAAAAATAAAACTGAAAACCAGAAGCAGGAGGCTTAAGTACAAAGCCTGAGAACATCAGAGAACTCCAGAATTCAGGGAACATTAAGCAATAGGAGCTCATCAAATGCCCCCATGCCTACACTGAAACCAAGCTCCACCCAAGGGCCAACAAGTTCCAGAGCAAGACATACCAGGCAAATTCTCCAGCAACACAGGAACACAACCCTGAGCTTCAATATACAGGCAGCTCAAAGTTACTCCAAAACTATTGACGTCTCATAACCCATTACTGGTCACTCCATTGCACTCCAGAGAGAAGAAACCCAGCTCCACCCACCAGAACTCCAACCAAGCCTCCCTAACCAGGAAACCTTGACAAGCCACTGATACAACCCCACCCACAGTGAGGAAGCTCCATAATAAAGAGAATTCCACAAATTCCCAGAATATAGAAAGGCCACCACAAATGCAGCAATATAACCAAGATGAAGAGACAGAGGAATACCCAGCAGGTAAAGGAACAGGAGAAATGCCCACCAAACCAAACAAAAGAGGAAGAGATAGGGAATCTACCTGAGAAAGAATTCCGAATATTGATAGTGAAAATTATCCAAAATCTTGAAATCAAAATGGAATCACAGATAAATAGCCTGGAGACAAGGACTGAGAAGATGCAACAAAGGTTTAACAAGGACCTAGAAGAAATAAAAAAGAGTCAATATACAATGAATAATGCAATAAATGAGACCAGAAACACTCTGGAGGCAACAAATAGTCGAATAATGGAGGCAGAAGATAGGATTAGTGAAATAGAACAAAGAATGGTAGAAATAAATGAATCGGAGAGGAAAAAAGAAAAATGAATTAAAAGAAATGAGGACAACCTCAGAGACCTCCAGGACAATATGAAACACTCTAACATTCGAATTATAGGAGTCCCAGAAAAAGAAGACAAAAAGAAAGACCATGAGAAAATCCTTGAGGAGATAATAGTGGAAAACTTCCCTAAAATGGGGAAGGAAATAATCACCCAAGTCCAAGAAACTCAGAGAGTTCCAAATAGGATAAACCCAAGGCAAAACACCCCAAGACATATATTAATCAAATTAACAAAGATCAAACATAAAGAACAAATATTAAAAGCAGCAAGGGAAAAACAGCAAATAACACACAAGGGGAATCCCATAATGATAACAGCTGATCTTTCAATAGAAACGCTTCAGGCCAGGAGGGAATGGCAGGACATACTTAAAGTGATGAAAGAAAATAACCTACCGCCCAGATTACTGTACCCAGCAAAGATCTCATTCAAAAATGAAGGAGAAATCAAAAGCTTTACAGACAAGCAAAAGCAGAGAGATTTCAGCACCAACAAACCAGCTCTCCAACAAATGCTAAAGGATATTCTCTAGACAGGAAACACAAAAAGCATGTATAAACTCGAACCCAAAACAATAAAGTAAATGGTAACAGGATCATACTTATCAATAATTATCTTAAACGTAAATGGATTGAATGCCCCAACCAAAAGGCAAATACTGGCTGAATGGATACAAAAACAAGACCCCTCTATATGCTGCTTACAAGAGACCCACCTCAAAACAAGGGACACATACAGACTGAAAGTGAAGGGCTCGAAAAAGATATTCCACACAAATAGAGACCAAAAGAAAGCAGAAGTGGCATAACTCATATCCGATAAAATAGACTTTAAAACAAAGGCTGTGAAAAGAGACAAAGAAGGCCACTACATAATGATCAAAGGATCAATCCAAGAAGAAGATATAACAATTATAAATATGTATGCACCCAATATAGGAGCACCACAATATGTAAGACAAATGCTAACAAGTATGAAAGGGGAAATCAACAATAACACAATAATAGCGGGAGACTTTAATACCCCACTCACACCTATGGACAGATCAACTAAACAGAATATTAACAAAGAAACGCAGACTTTAAATGATACAATAGACCAGTTAGACCTAATTGATATCTATAGAACATTTCACCACAAAACAATGAATTTCACATTTTTCTCAAGTGCTCTGGAACCTTCTCCTGGATAGATCACATCCTGGGCCATAAAAGTAACCTTGATAAATTAAAAAAAAAATCAAAATCATTCCAAGCATCTTTTCTGACCATAATGCATTAAGATTAGATCTCAATTACAGTAGAAAAACTATTAAAAATACCAACATATGGAGGCTGAACAACACGCTTCTGAATAACCAATAAAGACAGAAGAAAAAAAAAAAGAAATCAAAATATGCATAGAAACTAATGAAAATGAAAATGCAACAACCCAAAACCTATGGGACATTATAAAAGCAGTACTAAGAGGAAAGTTCATAGTAATACAGGCATACCTCAAGAAACAAGAAAAAAGTCCAATAAATAACCTATCTGTACACCTAAAGCAACTAGAAAATGAATAAATGGAGAACCCCAGAGTAAGTAGAAGGAAAGAAATCTTAAAAACTAGGGCAGAAATAAATACAAAAGAAACAAAAGAGACGATAGCAAAAATCAGCAACGCCAAAAGCTGGTTCTTTGAAAGGATAAATAAAATTGACAAACCGTTAGCCAGACTCATCAAGAAACAAGGAGAGAATAATCAAATAAATAAAATTAGAAATGAAAATGGAGAGATCACAACAGACAACACAGAAATACAAAGGATCATAAAAGACTACTATCAGCAATTATATGCCAATAAAATGGACAACGTGGAAGAAATGGACAAATTCTTAGAAAAATACAACTTTCCAAAACTGAACCAGGAAGAAATAGAAAATCTTAACAGACCCATCACAAGCACAGAAATAGAAACTGTAATCAGAAATCTTCCAGCAAACAAAAGCCCAGGTCCAGACTGCTTCACAGCTGAATTCTACCAAAAATTTAGAGAAGAGCTAACACCTATCCTACTCAAAGTCTTCCAGAAAATTACAGAGGAAGGTTAACTTCCAAACTCATTCTATGAGGCCACCATCACCCTAATACCAAAACCTGACAAAGATGCTACATAAAAAGAAAACTACAGGCCAATATCACTGATGAACATAGATGCAAAAATCCTCAACAAAAATCTATCAATCAGAACCCAACAACACATTAAAAAGATCATACACCATGACCAAGTGGGCTTTATCCCAGGGATGCAAAGATTCTTCAATATCCACAAATCAATCAAGGTAATTCACCATATTAACAAATTGAAAAATAAAAGCCATATGATTATCTCAATAGATGCAGAGAAGGCCTTTGACAAAATTCAACATCCATTTATGATAAAAACTCTCCAGAAAGCAGGAATAGAAGGAACATACCTCAACATAATAAAAGCTATATATGACAAACCCACAGCAAACATTATCCTCAATGGTGAAAAATTGAAAGCATTTCCCCTAAAGTCAGGAACAAGACAAGTGTGTCCACTTTCACTGCTACTATTCAGCATAGTTCTGGAAGTTTTGGCCACAACAATGAGAGCAGAAAAATAAATAAAAGGAATCCAGATTGGAAAGGAAGAACTAAATCTCTCACTGTTTGCAGATGACATGATCATCTACATAGAAAACCCTAAAGACTCCACCAGAAAATTACTAGAGCTAATTAATGAATATAGTAAAGTTGCAGGATATAAAATCAACACACAGAAATCCCTTCCATTCCTATACACTAATAATGAGAAAGTAGAAAAAGAAATTAAGGAAACAATTCCATTCAACATTGCAAAGAAAAGAATAAAATACTTAGGAATATATCTACCTAAAGAAACTAAAGACCTATATACAGAAAACTATAAAACACTGATGAAAGAAATCAAAGAGGACACTAATAGATGGAGAAACATACCATGATCATGGATCTGAAGAATCAATATACTGAAAATGAGTATGCTATGCAAAGCAATCTACAAATTCAATGTAATCCCTATCAAGCTACCAGTGATATTTTTCACAGAACTAGAACAAATAACTTCAAGATTTGTATGGAAATACAACAAACCTCGAATAGCCAAAGCAATCATGGAAAGAAGAATGGAACTGGAGGAATCAACTTGCCTGACTTCAGGCTCTACTACAAAGCCACAGTCATCAAGACAGTATGGTACTGGAACAATGACAGAAATATAGATCAATGGAACAAAATAGAAAGCCCAGAGATAAATCCACTACCTATGGACACCTTATCTTCAACAAAGGAGGCAAGAATATACAATGGAGTAAAGACAAGCTCTTTAACAAGTGGTGCTGGGAAAACTGGTCAACCACTTGTAAAAGAATGAAACTAGATCACTTTCTAACACCACACACAAAAATAAACTCAAAATGGATTAAAGATCTAAATGCAAGACCAGAAACTATAAAACTCCTAGAGGAGAACATAGGCAAAACACTCTCCGACCTGAATCACAGCAGGATCCTCTATGATCCACCCCCTATAATTCTGGAAATAAAAGCAAAAATAAACAAATGGGATCTAATTAAAATTAAAAGCTCCTGCACAACAAAGGAAACTATAAGCAAGGTGAACAGACAGCCTTCTGAATGGGAGAAAATAATAGCAAATGAAGCAACTGACAACTAATCTCAAAAATATAGAAGCAACTTATGCAGCTCAATTCCAGAAAAATAAACGACCCAATCAAAAGATGGGCCAAAGAACTAAATAGACATTTCTCCAAAGAAGACATACGGATGGCTAACAAACACCTGAAAAGATGCTCAACATCACTCATTATCAGAGAAATGCAAATCAAAACCACAAAGAGGTATCATTTCACACCAGTCAGAATGTCTGCGATCAAAAATCTCCAAGCAATAAATGCTGGAGAGGGTGTGGAGAAAAGGGAACGCTCCTACACTGTGGGAATGCAAACTAGTACAGCCACTATGGAGAACAGTGTGGAGATTCCCTAAAAAATTGCAAATAGAACTGCCTTATGACCAAGCAATCCCACAGCTGGGCATACACACCGAGGAAACCAGAATTGAAAGACACACATGTACCCCAATGTTCATCGCATCACTGTTTATAATAGCCAGGACATGGAAACAACCTAGATGTCCATTAGCAGATGAATGGATAAGAAAGCTGTGGTACATATACACAATGGAGTATTACTCAGCCTTTAAAAAGAATACATGTGAATGAGTTCTAATGAGATGGATGAAACTGGAGCCAATTATACAGAGTGAAGTAAGCCAGAAAGAAAAACACCAACACAGTATACTAACACATATATATGGAATTTAGAAAGATGGCAATAATGACCCTGTATGCGAGACAGCAAAAGAGACACAGATGTGTAGAGCGGACATTTGGACTCAGATGGAGAGGCTGGGATGATTTGGGAGAATGGCATTGAAACATGTAAGAAATGAATCGCCAGTCTATGTCCGATACAGAATACAGGATGCTTGGGGCTGGTGCACAGGAATGACCCAGAGAGATGTTATTGGAAGGGAGGTGGGAAGGGGGTTCATATTTGGGAACACATGTACACCCATGGTGGATTCATGTCAATGTATGGCAAAACCAGTACAATATTGTAAAGTAAAATAAAGTAAAAATAAAAATTAAAAAAAAAATAAATTAAAAAAAATAAAAAAATTAAAAGGAAAAAGAGAAACAACTAACAACAAAAGCAGTTATTGACATGAATGTAAAAAAATTAGATTTTTTTTTTTTTTGTTTTTTTTTTTTTTTTTTTTTTTTGTACCTGAGTTCCAAATCCTGAACCCCTCTCCCACCTCCCACCCCATATCATCTCTCTAGATCATCCCTGGGCACCAGCCCCAAGCATCCTCTACCCTGCATCGAACATAGACTGGCTATTCGTTTCTTACATGATAGTATACATGTTTCAGTGCCATTCTCCCAAATCATCCCATCCTCTCCCTCTCCCTCTGAGTCCAAAAGTCTGTTCTATACCTCTGTGTCTCTTTTGCTGTCTCACATACAGTGTCATCATTACCATCTTTCTAAATTCCATATATATGTGTCAGTATACTGTGCTGGTGTTTTTCTTTCTGGCTTACTTCACTCTGTATAATCGGCTCCAGTTTCATCCATCTCATTAGAACTGATTCACATGTATTCTTTTTAATGGCTGAGTAATACTCCATTGTGTATTTGCACTACAGCTTTCTTATCCATTCATCTGCTAATGGACATCTAGGTTGTTTCCATGTCCTGGCTATTATAAACAGTGATGCAATGAACATTGGGGTACATGTGTGTCTTTCAATTCTGGTTTCCTCGGTGTGTATGCCCAGCAGTGGGATTGCTGGGTCATAAGGCAGTTCTATTTGCAATTTTTTAGGGAATCTCCACACTGTTCTCCATAGTGGCTGTACTAGTTTGCATTCCCACCAACAGTGTAGGAGCGTTCCCTTTTCTCCACACCCTCTCCAGCATTTATTGCTTGGAGATTTTTGATCACAGACATTCTGACTGGTGTGAAATGATACCTCTTTGTGGTTTTGATTTGCATTTCTCTGATAATGAGTGATGTTGAGCATCTTTTCAGGTGTTTGTTAGCCATCCGTATGTCTTCTTTGGAGAAATGTCTATTTAGTTCTTTGGCCCATCTTTTGATTGGGTCGTTTATTTTTCTGGAATTGAGCTGCATAAGTTGCTTCTATATTTTTGAGATTAGTTGTCAGTTGCTTCATTTGCTATTATTTTCTCCCATTCAGAAGGCTGTCTGTTCACCTTGCTTATAGTTTCCTTTGTTGTGCAGGAGCTTTTAATTTTAATTAGATCCCATTTGTTTATTTTTGCTTTTATTTCCAGAATTATAGGGGGTGGATCATAGAGGATCCTGCTGTGATTCAGGTCGGAGAGTGTTTTGCCTATGTTCTCCTCTAGGAGTTTTATAGTTTCTGGTCTTGCATTTAGATCTTTAATCCATTTTGAGTTTATTTTTGTGTGTGGTGTTAGAAAGTGATCTAGTTTCATTCTTTTACAAGTGGTTGACCAGTTTTCCCAGCACCACTTGTTAAAGAGCTTGTCTTTACTCCATTGTATATTCTTGCCTCCTTTGTTGAAGATAAGGTGTCCATAGGTAGTGGATTTATCTCTGGGCTTTCTATTTTGTTCCATTGATCTATATTTCTGTCATTGTTCCAGTACCATACTGTCTTGATGACTGTGGCTTTGTAGTAGAACCTGAAGTCAGGCAAGTTGATTCCTCCAGTTCCATTCTTCTTTCTCTGAAACAATTAGACTTTATAGTACATCTATAAATTGTTGTTTTAGACAAATTATAAATTTATATAATTTATCTAGAAAACTGTTTAACATTATATTCACAAAAGATCCTCCTTCTCCAGCCTCACACACTACCTAAGTAGTAGCTGCCAATATACCTGTAGAAAGACATGACTGTCATCCACATCAAGCCCAGAATCCCCCATGAAAGTCTTATAGCATACTCAATTTGCATAGAGATATTCTCACCTAAGAATACTCTGTCAAAACATCAATAGGTAAATGTTTCACAAAAATTCATAGAGATAGAGAAAGTTAAAAAGAGGAAATATGCTCAATCAGAAGAGCAAGAGGAAATCCCTGAAAAATAATGAGAGTAAAAATTCATCAAATAAAGAATTTAAGACATTGGTAATAAGCATACTAATTGAATTAGCATAAAATATTGATGAAAACACAGATCATCTTAAGAAGGAACCATAAAATTAAAAAAAAATGAAGCAAGGTCATATTTAAAATAGATAATTCAATGTTTGAAATTAAAAACAAAACAAAACAAAAACAACCAGTTAGCAGACTGATAACGAAGAACATATTTGTGATCTGAAAGAAAGAATAATGGTGGAAAATGAAAGCAACATACAAGATCTATAGGATAATTTGAAATGTGCTTATCTATGCACAATAGGGGTTCTAGAAGGAGAAGAGAGAGAAAATTGGATAAAAAATATATCTGAAGAAATTATGGCTGAAAAATTTTCAATCCTAAAGAAAAAAGACATCCAGGTACAAGAATACAGAGAGTACCACACAAGATGATTCCAAATAAGACCACATCACAATAAATCATAATTAAAATGACACAAAATTTAAAGATAATGAGAGAATTCTAAAGGTAGTAAGAGAGAAACAAAAAGGCCATTAAAAGATACCCCATAGGATGGACTACAGAAACATTCTAGGCCAGTAAAAATATGGGGCATGAAGATATTCTAACTGTTAAAAGAGAAAAATATTGAGCCTAGAATATTTTATGTAGCAAAGTGTGTTAGTTGCTCAGTTGTCTCCGACTGTATGCTACACCATGAACGTTAGCCTGCTAGAGCCCTCTGTTCATGGGATTTTGCAAGCAAGAATACTGATGTGGGCAGCCATTTCCTTCTCCAGGGCACGTTCCCAACCCAGGGATCAAACCCCTGTCTCCTGCTTTGCAGGCAGACTCTTTACCATCTAAGCCACCAGGAAAGTCCTTATGTAGCAAGATTGCCATTTAAAATATAAGGAAATGTTAAAACAAAAAAATTTCCTCAGACAAGCAAAAATGAAAATAATTCAGAAGCATACCCTAAAGGAGATACCGAAGGGTCTTCTTTAAATAGAAAATCAACAATAATTTATAGAAAAGGGGGAATCACATTCAGCTCAGTTCAATTCAGTTGCTCAGTTGTGTCTGACTGTTTGCGACCCCATGAATCACAGCGTGCCAGGCCTCCCTGTCCAGCACCAACTCCTGGAGTTCACTCAGATTCACTTCCATCAAGTCAATGATGCCATCCAGCCATCTCATCCTTGATCGTCCCCTTTCCCTCATGCCCTCAATCCCTCCCAGCATCGGAGTCGTTTCCAATGAGTCAACTCTTTGCATGAGGTGGCCAAAGTACTGGAGTTTCAGCTTTAGTATCATTCCTTCCAAAGAAATCCCAGGGCTGATCTCCTTCAGAATGGATTGGTTGGATCTCCTCACAGTCCAGGGGACTCTCAAGAGTCTTCTCCAACACCACAGTTCAAGAAATCAAATTAGAAAAGGCAAATATACACATTAAGAGTTGACATTGTGTTTAATAAGCCAATATGTAGATGAATAACAATTTCTTAAATGCAAAAATGATTATAAATACAGTAAATAGTAACAGGATAAACATGAAGATGTAAAATAGGACATTTAAGTCACCAAATATGTGGGGGGGGGATAAAAATATACATCTTTTAGAGTGTTCTTTAACTTGAGTGACTATAGGTTTAAAGCATTTAGATATAGTCATGAATTAACACTCTTGAACTGTATGGTAATCACAAAGCAAAAGTATACAATAGATTCAGATAAGAGTACAAAGAAAGGAACTCAGGGAAAGAAGCTATAAAAAAAAAAAAAATCATCAAACCACAAAAATTAAAAAAAAAAAAAAACTACAAAAACAGCCTGAAAACTGGGATTAAAATGACATTAAGTGCATACCTATCAATAGTCATTTAAAATGTAAATATATTAAATGCTTCAATTAAGAGACAAGTTGGATTAAAAACAAATAGAGTGGCAAACTGGATTAAAAAAAAAATGCAAAATGGTACCTACAAGAAACTCACTTTGGGATGAAAGAAACACAACCTGAAAGTGAGGGAGTAGGAAAATAGATATCATGTAAATGGTAGCAACAGAGAAACAGGGGTAGAAATAATCATGGTAGACAAAACAAACTTTTAACAGAAGCTATGAAGAATGACAAAGAGGGACATTATGCAGTGATAAAGGTGCCAGAGTCCAGCTCCAGCAGCCAGGGATTCAACCTGAAGAGATAAACGGTATCGGTGATGAAGCAGCCTCTCGGTTTTCTTGGACTGTCTGTTTATTTCAAGCTTGTGATTTTCTTTTACACTTTTACAAAAGCATTAGGTCAGAGGTTTGATATTTTCAGTTCCCACTGAGTCAGATTTGTTGCCTCCATAAATCATTTTTGCCCTTCAAAAGGAGTTTCTGCCTCAGCGATTCTCTTATCTACTTTTTCTCATGTGTCCTTGTGAATACACTGTAACTCATGCTAATGTCTGGGCTGCATACCACATTCCTCAGTTTATTTCTTATCTTTCTAAGTCCTGTTTGCCCCTAGTTCCTAAGGTCACTATCTCTTAAAAAGGCTTGTAGCTATAGTGTCTCTAAAAATTCCTAACTTCCATAAGCTATAGGAAAATATGCTAACTTTACAACATTCCTTAAATCTTTAACTTCTAACTATTTTTAATTATTTCTAAGCCCTAAATTCAGTAAACTCCTTTGCCATAAACATTTTCCTCACAAATAGGCTTCAGATAGCAATCCCTCCCATGGGCTCAAGCTGAGGCCTATGTGCTCATCCTGGAACACTCTTCTGTAAAAGTCCTTAAACAAATGTCAATGATTTTACTTTATGAATTATTCTCTGAGCACAGCTGCAGAAGGCTTTGTGCCTTCTCATGCCCCTCTCAAGAATAATAAGCACCTTAATATTCCTTTTCAGTCAACTCAGCCAAGGAGAGGGAAAAACAAATCAGAATTACAAGGCCTAACTCCTTCATCCCGGGTCTTTGCCTGCAGAATGAGGAGAGGGGTCTAGCGCAGTGGTCCATTTTGTCAGTAATGCCTAACGTGGCTCCCAACAATAAAGGGATGAATATGCAAAGCAGATATTATAATCTTTAACATATACCCACCAATATAGGAGTACCTAAATATATACAGTAAATATAAAGAGGCATACAGGGAAAAACTGATAGGTATACAATAATACTAAGATATTTTAAGACCCACTGACATTAGTGGTCAGACCATTGAGGCAGAATAATCAATGATGCACTGAATTCCTAAATGATGTAACAGAATAGTTGAAATCAATTAATATCTACAGGACAGTATATCTAAAAATAGCAAATTAACTGAATATGCATTATTTCCAAGCACACATGAAACATTCTCTAAGATACTCTATGTCAGTTCAGTTCAGTTCAGCTGCTCAGTTGTGTCCGACTCTTTGTAACCCCATGGACTGCAGCATGCCAGGCCTCTATGTCTGTCACAAACTCCCGGAGTTTACTCAAACTCATGCCCATTAAGTTGGTGATGCCATCCAACCATCTCATCCCCCGTCATCCCCTTCTCCTCCTGCAGTCAATCTTTCCCAGCATCAGGGTCTTTTCAAATGAGTCAGATCTTTGCATCAGGTGGGCAAAGTATTGGAGTTTCAGCTTCAGCATCAGTCCTTCCAATGAATATTCAGGACTGATCTCCTTTAGGATGGACTGGTTGGATCTCCTTGAAGTCCAAGGGACTCTTAAGAGTATTCTCCAACACCACAGTTCAAAAGCATCAATTCTTTGGAGCTCAGCTTTCTTTATAGTCCAACTCTCATAAGAGTCTATATATTATGTCACAGAAGAAGCTTCAGCAAATTTAAGAGCATAGAAATTATTTCAAGTACCCATCTTATCACAAGGTTATGAAACAAAAAATCAGCTACACAATGGAAAAAAAATAGGAAAAGAACAAAAGTGAAAAATAAACAACATGCTACTAAAATGCAGAAACACCATTTTGCCAACCAAGGTCCATATGGGCAAAGCTATGGTTTTTCCAGTAGTCATGTACAGATGTGAGAGTTGGACCATAAAGAAAGATGATCTTCTTGGATCAGTCAACAAAGAATTAGTAATTTTTGAACTGTGGTGTTGGGGAAGAATGTTGAGAGTCCCTTGACTGCAATGCAATCAAACCAATCATTCTTTTTTTTTTTTTTAATTCATTTATTTTAATTGGAGGATAATTACTTTACAATATTGTATTGGTTCTGCCACACATCAAAATCAATCCTCAGTATTTTTTGGAAGGATTGATGCTGAAGCTCCAATAATTTGGCCACCTGATGCAAAGAACCAATTCATTGGGAAAGACCCTGATGCTGAGAAAATTTGAAGGCAAAACAAGATGGAGGCAGCAGACGGTGAGTCGGTTAGATAGCATCACTGACTCAGTGGACATGAACTTGAGTAAACTCTAGGAGATAGTGAAGGACAGGGAATCCTGGCATGGTGCAGTCCATTGGGTCTCAAAGTCAGACATTACTTAGCAACTGAACAACAACAACAGTGTAAACATGATACTCAATGGTGAAAGGCTGAAAGTGTTCTACAGATTTCAGGAAGAAGAAAAAGATGCCCCCTCTTACTACTTCTATCCAACATAGGATTTGAAGTCTCAGCAACAGTACTTAGAAAAAAAGAAAGAAAGAAATGAAAATTATCCAAAGTGGAAAAGAGGAGATAAAATGTGCCATTATCCCCTCAAAAAATTTATTAGAAGTAATGAATGACTTCTGCCTGATAGCACAATAATATACAAAAATATTTTGTTTCCTCACTCTAATAATGAAATATCAGAAAAAAACCATTTAAATTGCATTAAATATGAAATATCTAGTAATAAACTCATCCAAAGAAATGAAAGATATATATTCTGTAAACTATAAAACATTGATAAAGAAAGCTGAAGATAATTCAAAGAAATGAAAATATTTCTCATGTTTTTGGATTGGAAAAATTAATATTGTAAAAATGTCCATAACACGAAAATCAATGTACAGATTTAGAACAATCTCTAGAAAAATACCCATGACATTTTTCACATAACTAGAACAAATATCCTAAAAGTTATATGAAAACACACAAAAAAGCAAGAATTGCATAAGCAATCCTTAAAAAAAAGAACTGAAGCAGGAGGCATAATCCTTCCATTCTTCAGAATATACTACAAAGCTATGATAATCAAAAGAGCCTGGTATTGGCACAAAAACAGACATAGAGTTCACTGGAACAGAATAGAGAGCCTAGAAATAAATCCACAAACTTATTGTCAATTAGCCATTACAAAAAAGACATATACAATGTAGAAAAGATAGTTTCTTCATTAAATGATGTTGGGTAAATTGTGCAGCTACATTTAAATCAGTGAAACTGAAACATTCCTTCATACTATATGTAGAAGTAAATTTCAACTGATTTAAATGTCTAATTTTAAAGCATGACACCATAAAACTCCTAGAAAAGAACATAGACAAAATATTATTTACTATAAACTTTAGCAATCTTTTCTTAAATCTTTCTTATAAGGCAAAGGGAATGAAAGCAAAAATAAATATACTGGACCTAATTAAACTTAACATCTTTTACATAGGGAGGAAAATGATCCATAAGATAAAAAGATAGCCTATGGTATGTTATAGGAGAAAATATTTGCCAATAATTTGACCCACAAAGGGTTAAGATCCAAAATATACAAATAGTTCATAAAGCTCAGTATATATATATTAAAAAAAAAAAAAAAGCTCAATGAAAACAATGGAGAGAAGACTTACATAAGCATTTTTCCAAAAAGACAGACAGATGACCAAAAGATACATGAGAAGATGCTCAACATTACTAATTTTTAGGTAAATAAAAATCACAACCACAATGAAGTATCACTTCACTTCAGTCAGAGTGACCATATTTTAAAAGTCTAGCTCCCTGGGAACCAGCCCTGGGCATCCTTTTCCTGAGATGGGAATCGCCAATGCTGGTGAAGGGTGAGTGCTAAAGCATGGGTTTAAGGGACTAGATCTGGGGAGAGGACGGCTGTTGGCTGTGTAAATACAGCAAAGGGGATGTCAGTGAGGGTCTCTGTGGTTGGGCATGCCCCTAGAGGAAGCACAGGATACCTAGGAAACGAGGTGCCACTGTTGAGCAACTCACAGAAAGTGCTGCTGCCACCACCCCCTTATGCCTTCACAGACCCTGGGAGGGACTCTACCAGACCGAGTGCACCAGAGTCTGCATGACTGCCTGCCAGTCGGCGCCACTGAAGGTAGTTTGTATACGCCCTTCTCCATTTGTTTGTTCTCTTGTTTCTTTTCTTTTCTTTTCTTTTCTTTTTTTCCTGTCTTTTCTATCTGCTTCTTTGTTTCTGTTACTTTGGTTTCTTTGTTATCATTTGTCTGGATTTGGGGATTTGGTGTGTCTGTCTTCTTTCTCCTTTGTGTGTATGTGTTGTGTTATTGGTGTTGCTGTCTGTTTCTTCTTTCTTTCATTCTTTTTTTTTTTTCCGCTATTTGTCTTCAGGTTTGCTTATCTGTTTGTTTTCTTTTCACATTTTATCCTTTTCCCCTTTCTTTCTTTTTCTAATTTATTTTTATCATATATATATATATATATTTTTTTTTTCTATGCCCTCTAAGAGCTTGCTGGCTCTTGGTTCCCTGGCCAAGATCAGGCTTGTGTCTCTGAGGTAGGAGAACTGAGTAGAGGATGCTATGCCAGAGAAATTCTGGGCCCAAGGAATTTTAATTGAAATGTACTCTCTCAGAGGTATCTATCTTGAAACCAAGACCCCACTTCACTATCTGTGACCCTATGAACTGTAACCCACAAGGCTCTTCTGTCCATGGGATTCTCTAGGCAAGAATACTGGAGTAAGCTCCCATCCCCTCTTCCAGGGGATCTTCCCACCCCAAAGATTGAACCCACATCTCTTATGTCTCCTGCATTGACAGGTGGGTTCTTTACCACTAGCACCACCTGGGAAGTTCAAAAATACTCTAGAAAGAGTCAATAGTGGAATAATTGAGGTAGAAGAATGGATGAGTTCAAAGATAGAATGGTAGAAATAACACCCAAGAAGCAGAAAAGAGAAATAAAGAATGAAAAGAAATGTGAACAGTCTCAAAGACTTCTGGAACAACATTAAATACACCAACATTCAAATAATCAGAATCCCAGAAGAAGAAGAACAGAAAGAGAAAGAGAGTCTGAGAAAATATTAGAAGAGATGATATTCAAAAATTTCCTTTACATGGGAACTAGTCAATCAAGTTCAGGAAAAACAGAGTCTCATACAGGATAAACCAGAAATGAACACACCAAGACACATATTAATCAAACTAACAAAAATTAAATACACATAAAAAATGCTAAAAGTAGCAAGAGAAAACAACAAATATAAAGGGGACTCTCCATAAGGCTATCAACTGACTTTTCAGCAGAAACTGCAGGCTAGAAGGGAATGGCAGGGCTTATTTGAAGTGATGAAATGGAAAATCTATAACCAAGATTATCCAGCAAAGATTTTAATTTTAATTTATAGGATATTTCATTGGAAGTTAGCAAAATACACCTTCTTCTCAAGTGCACACAGAATATTCTCCAGAATATATTACACATAGTGCCATAAAACAAGTTTGGTAAATTTAAGAGAATTGAAATAATATCAAGCACTTTTTCTGATCATGATGCTATGAGACTAGAAATCAACTATAGGGAAAAAGAATCTAAAAATAACCAAGAAATCACTGAAGAAATCAAAGAAGGAATTAAAAAAAAAAAAAAAAAAACTAGAAACTAATGACAAGGAAAATATAAGGACCCAAAATAAAACAGCTTATGTAGCAAAAGCAGTTCTAAGAGGAAAGATTATAACAATACACTCCTACTTCAAAAGAACCAGAAAAGTCTCAATTAATAACCTAACTTTACAGCAGCTGTAAAGTTACAGAGAAAGACAAACAAAGTGAAAGTTAGTAGAAGGAAAGAAATCATAAAGATCATAGCATAAATGACTGAAATTGGAATGAAGTAAACAATAAAAATCAATAAAACTGAAAGGTTTATCTTTGATAAGTTAAAAAAAAATGGTAAACTTTTAGCCAAACTCATCAAAAAAGACAAAAGAAAGGAAGAGGACTCAAATCAATAAAAGTAGAAATAAAAAAGAAGATGTTACAATGGGCACTACCAAAATTTAAGGGTTCATAAGAGAATACTACAAGCAACTATATGCTAATAAAATGGACAATCTCAAATAAATGGACACATTCTTAGAAAACTACAAGCTTCCAAGACTGAACCAGAAGAAATAGATAAGGAAGGTATGTTATATTTATACATTGGAATATTACTGAGCCATAATATAGCAATTCAGTCATTTTTAGGGACATGGATGTACCTAGAGAGTGTCATACAGTAAAGTAAGTCAAAAAGAGAAAAATAAATATCATTCATTAATGCATATATTTGGAATTTAGAAAAACGTTATAGATGATGTTATTTGAAAAAGAGAAATAGGACACAGATGTAGTGAATAAACATATGGACACCAAGCGGGGGAAACAAGTGGTGGGATGCACTGGGAGACTGGGAGTGACAAATATATGTTATTGATACTGTGTATAAAATAGTTAGCTAATGAGAACTTGCTGCATAGCTCAGGGAATTCTACTCCATTGTTGTGACCTAAATTGGAGGGAAATCCAAAAAGAGGGATATAAACTGAAGTTGGAACATATATGTGTGTATATATATATATATATATATATATACATATATACACAATACATACCTGCTATATATACATATAGCTGATTCACTGTCCTGTACAGTAGAAACTAAGAAACCAACAGTATTGTGAAGCAACTATACTTCAATAAAAATTAATTTTAACAGATATCTTCTAAAAATAGCATTTAACGTTTTCTTTAGAGCCATAATGTATGTTTCAGGTATTCACACATTAGTTCATGTATCATTAAGTTATGTATCATATGTCATTAAGGATATTTATCAGGTCTATTATCTAGAGGCTGAGGGGACAACAGAGGATGAGGTGGTTGGATAGCATCACTGACTCTATGGACGTGAGTTTAAGCAAGTTTCGGGAGATGGTGAAGGACAGGGAAGCCTAGCATGCTGCAGTCTATGGGACTGCAAAGAGTCAGACATGACTGAGCAACTGAAGAGCATTATCTCTCATGCTGCAAGTAACTGAGACTTTAATTGTTTACCTCTCAGTCTAATTTCTTGTGATAGTGTTTCTTCAAAAACTTACTGTGAAGCACAATATGGTATCACTAGCTTCTCTTTTCTCAATTGCCCCTCAAGACAGGCTCAGAAGTCCCTCTGGTGAAGGAAAGGGAGATGGAAAATAAACTAATGATAATAACAAAAATTTCAAGAGGGAATTACAATGATTCAGAATCTTTTAAAATGTTGTATTATGATGAATCTTAGATCCAGAGGTCTTTCTGAGACACTAGATTTAGTTTTAGATCCATTTGTTCTACTGAATTTTATCTACCTGAGGACAAAACACATCAATTTGCCCTCCTTGGATACACTTTCTTAGAAAAGGCTAGAGTTGTTCCATGATCTAGAACAATCCCCAAGACCAAGATATGGGTTATTGTAGACTTCCTCCCTCTGTGTGTACTTTCCAGATATCAGTCTTTATTCTCCAAAATGCACCCAGAAATTTACATGATGTAAGGATTTAAGGTTTTACATATGAGGACATTTTTATTTTTGGTATGAGAATTTCCTTAATGTGCAAACATTAATCGAAGTAAGTGAATGGCCATTTGAAAAAACATTGACAAGAATTGGGGAGGTTGCTTAGATGCAGCTGAAACCTTCTTCCTTCATGAACTTGTGAAACATCATTGATCATTTTGAATGTTTTTAAAATCCCTTAGCTTCCCAGGTGGCTTAATGGCAAAGAATCTGTGTACTAGGGCAGGAGATACAGGTTCAATCCCTGAGTCAAGAAGATCCTCTGGATAAGAAATGGCAATCCATTCCAATATTCCTACATGGAAAATTCCATGGGCAGAGAGACCCATTGAGCTACAGTCCATTGGGTCACAAAGAGTTGGATATGCCTGAGCAACTGAGCACACACTTACAAAATCTCTTTGAACCTTTTATAAATGTAGGTAGGGTTTTCATTGATCTGGAATGAGAACTGAGATTCTGCATTTCTAAAGAGACCCTAGTCACTGAAAACGCTGCTGATCTTGAGAACACACTTGGGGTAACAAAGATCTAGCTGACACAGATAGCAAGAAAGGATTGATGAGCCCGAGGGCATGAAATGTTCTCTGTCTTTCATTCAAATCCCCTTTCTGCTTCCTATATAACTAGGAGATCTTTCTAGGAATTACCAATGACTATAATGCCGTAGGTGAGACATCTTCCATTCAAGATGACATAGAGAATATTAATTTAATTAGATGAGGAAAGAAATCATCATTTTCCCATACTTTTAAAAAATAAAATGTGACAGTGAGTCAAAATTTTGAACTAATTTTTTATATATAACTACACACGTTAATACTCTAAAATGATGTTTTTCCTTTTAATTAGCAAAATCTGGTTTTCCTGCAAACGTGATCTGAATCTAAATGAGACCATTTGTTTTCCTTTATTTTGTTTAGTGTCAGTATTCATGCTTCCTGCTGCAGAAAATAAAATGCATTTTTTATTAAGGACTGCTATTTTAGCCACATTAGGGGCATTTCATAATAGTTGGTAAATTCTTTTATATTTATTTTCTAAAAATTTGAAAAATTATTAATTCTAAGAACCAATTATACCCAAGGAATTTTCACAAGAGACTTAAGACCTGATGGTACGGGGAGGGAGGAGGGAGGGGGGTTCAGGATGGGGAACACGTGTATACCTGTGGCAGATACATGTTGATGTATGGCAAAACCAATACAATGTTGTAAAGTAATTAACCTCTAATTAAAATAAATAAATCTATATTTTTTTAAAAAAAAGACCTGCATCAAGTGTGTATAGAAATGAAATTTCTAAATGCTTTAAGGTCATTAAGACTCTCACATTTAAAACAATTTAGAACTAACATGCTGTGTTGCTCAGTCATGTCTGACTCATTGCAACCCTATGAACTGTAGCTCACCAGGCTCTTCTGTCCATGGGGATTCTCCAGGCAAGAATACTGCAGTGGGTAGCCGTGCCCTCCTCCAGGGGATTTTCCCAACCCAGGGATCAAACCCAGGTCTCCCACATTACAGGTGGATTTTTTACCATTTGAGCCACCTGGGAACTAATAGTTTTCAAAATTATTAGAAGTAATAGTTTGTGTAAATATTTGAAACAAAACAATCCTAATTGGTTTGAAGAAAGAAATTAAAAAGAAAACAGGAAAAAACTTACTTCCTGTTAGTTAGTTTGTTTGGAGAAGGCAATGGCAACCCACTCCAGTACTCTTGCCTGGAAAATCCCATGGGCGGAGGAGCCTGGTAGGCTGCAGTCCATGGGGTCGCTGGGAGTCGGACACCACTGAGCAACTTTACTTTCAATTTTCACTTTCATGCATTGGAGAAGGAAATGGCAACCCAGTCCAGTGTTCTTGCCTGGAGAATCCCAGGGATGGGGGAGCCTGGTGGGCTGCTGTCTATGGGGTCGCACAGAATCAGACACGACTGAAGCGACTTAGCAGCAGCAGCAGCAACCTAGTTAGTTGCTCTAAAATAAGTTCAGATTAGTGGCTATAAATTAAATTCAAATAAAATAAAGTTTTATATTATACGGTGTAAAGATGCTGAGAAACAGACTTTAAGTTACTTTGGTGAGAATAATATATGTACACACTAGACATATTCACAGTGACTATCAAATCACTATGTGTCCCCCTGTCCCTACTTTACATTTATCAGTATTTAGCTATTCAATAGAGCTTAATATTTGTCTCCACAGTGATCATTACATATTTAATATTTAAGAAATTAGCAAATTATAAAAGAGTATTACAAAAGATGGTTTTACTTGTCAACTATTTATCTCTAGTGAAATTATTGGGACTTAATGCAATTTTCCATAATTCTTATTGACTTTTATATTTAAATCTCAGGATTTCAAAATTAGGAGTTTTTCAAACTTCTTGTTCTTTTAGGGATTTTACCCTACTTATTTTTATTGTGAGGGGTTAGACATACAGGGCTACTGATTCTCATTAAGACAGATACTTTTGTTGATCACAAATTATAAAATTATGAATAAAAGTGATAATACTGATGATGGCCAGCATCATCAATAATGGCCAATAACTCTGGAGCCTTGAATTTACCTAAAATGTGATTGTTCTCTGTATAAATGAGATATTGAATATATATATATATATATATGAAAGTTGATTTTTACATATATCAACCTTATTTGTATAAATCCATAAACTGACTACTCATTTTTAAATATCCACAGAAACAGTTTTGTCAAATAATATGTCTAAATTTTAGAGGTTAAAATAATAATTGTTATTTTAAAGTAAAAGATGCCAAATAAATAAATTCCCATTGAATAATTTTTAAACAATCATTTCATTAATCCAAATTTAAACTAATAATGAACACATTATCAAGCTTTATATAACAATAAGATTTTAACCTAGAAAAATTTAATGAAACAAATATGGCCCTGAGAATTATTACTAAATATCTAAGGAGTAGTAACTGCCACTTTTTAATCTATACATACTTTACATTGTGAGATATCAAGATGATTCTCATGCCCCATTTAAAACTAGAGTCACAGAGTTCCACAGACAAAATCTTCAAACTCATACAGAACAATTAGATATTTTCGGACTTCCAAAATATTAACCACCTCTTTTTATTTGTATGTTTATCTTTAGGTAATTATACATAAGGTCCCAATGACACTGAAAGAACTCTACCAGATTTAGATCAAGCACCTTCTTTGTTGAGTAAACTGGTACTAATATTAATACATTTAATGTTTAGAAGAGTGCTTCACTGATTAATTGTTTGCCAAAGGAATGACTGTAAAACATTCACCCTTATTTTACTCTTTAATGATGGGTTCCTTCCCAAGATACTTTCTTAAGGGCATGTTCTGTTACACATCTATGTTCTCTTTCCTTTTACTCTAACTTTATTTAGTTGTTTCTGGGCATAAATGTTAGCCCTTCTAGCTCCATTATTTCAAAGGGGAAACAATGTTTCAATTAAAAAATACATTCTGTTCAACGTTGTTACTGCAGAGTTCCAAATTTGGACATGTACATTATGCCACAACTCTTTTGATGGATATGTAAAGAATATTTAAAGAAAATGTACGTAGAGATATGCAGGGTTTGACAAAGATGGAAGTTTATGAAAACTCAGAACTGAACTCCCATGAGCAAGCCAAATTTACAACCATTTACTGAGCAACTATTTGAGAATCACTTGAACACTACCAGAAAAGATTTTCCATAACTAAATGTAACAAAGCAGGGGCCACAAAGAAATGGGCAGGATAAATGGGTAAAGGTATGGGTCAGGATATACAGCCCTGGAACAGGAGACATAGAGGTCCTCCCCAAGGACTGAAAGAACCAAGCCCTACATCAAGCTTCCCAGACTGGGAGTCTTACAACAGCAAGATGAGACCTCAGAACATCTGGCTTTGAAACTAGTAGGGCTTATGTTTGGGAGAGCTAGGGGAATGTGGAAGAAAAAAAAAACAGCTCTTAAAGGATGTCAACAAAATCTCACACTCTGAGTCCCAGCACAAAGGCAATGGTTTGAAAGAAGCCTAAGGTAGACTGACCTTCTGCTCTCAGACAACTTTCAAGAGAGGGAAGAGAAAACAAGGATGTTCCTGGGAATTAAGATGGTGGCAATCATTTGGTGGCGATCATTTAATATTATGACACCAGAACTGAAAAACATCAGTTTGAACTCCTTACTCTAGCCTATTAGATGTGGAGAATTCAGCCTGGCAGCTAGTACCATCTCCACACCTCTTCAGGACATGCAGCCAGGGAACACCAGAATGCAGTGAATAGCACTGCCACTGGGATTACAGCCATGCACGGACCCAGAACTGACCTGTCCATGCCAACAGCAGTGCTGTGGGCTCCACACCCCATCCCACTGTAGGAGGACAGCGTCACAGAAACCTGGACTCACCCACCAGTGGGCTGGCTGCTGCCTTGCTTCCCTGCTTCAAGCCCTGCAGTCAATCATATGAGAAGCATAGTTGTCCTTTAGTGGGCGCACAGCCAAAAAAAAAAATGCAGTGTCTGTCCACTAATGAGGTCAAGAGTCAGCCCTACATTCTATGAGTTGTCTTTCCTTGTTTCTGGTTTCCATTGCTTTCCAAAAGTTTTAAGTTTAATTAAGTCTTATATGTTTTTGTTGTTGTTGTTGTTGTTTTCTTTTACATTTCTCCAGGTGGTGGATCCAAAAAGAACTTACTATGAATTATGTCAGAATGCTCTGCCTATGTTTTCCTCTGAGGGTTTTATAGTAGCTGACCTTACATTTAAATCTTTTATATATTTTGAGTTTATTTTTCTGTATGGTGTTAGAGAACATTCTAGTTTCATTCTTTTACATGTTCCTGTCCAGTTTTCCCAGGGTCACTTATTGAAGAGACTGTCTCATTGTCAGTGTAGATACTTGTCGCTTTTGTCATAGATTGATTTACCATTGGTTGTCGTTGCTGTTCAGTCACTCAGTTGTGTCCGACATTGCAACCTCATGGACTCAATGTCAGGCTTCACGGTCCTTCAGCATCTCCTGGAGTTTGCTCTAATTAGTATCGTTTTGGTGATGCCATCCCACCATCTCCTCCTCTGTCATTCCCTTCTCTTCCTGCCTTCAGTCTTTCCCATTATCAGTCTATTCCAATGAGTCAGCTCTTTGCATCAGGTGGCCAAAGTATTGGAGCTTCAGTTTCAACATCAGTCCTTCCAATGAATATTCAGGATTTATTTCCTTTAGGATTGACTGGTTTGATCTCCTTGCAGTAGAAGGGACTCTCAAGAGTCTTCTCTAGAAAAATAGTTTGAAGGCATCAATCCTTCAACACTCAGTCTTTTTTCTTGTCCAGCTCTCACATCTGTACATGACTACTGGAAAAACCATAGCTTTTACTATACAGACCTTTGTAGGCAAAGTAATGTCTCTGCATTTTAATATATTGTATAGATTTGTCATTGCTTTTATTCCAAGGAGCAGACATCTTTTAATTTCATGACTACAGTCACCATTCACAGTGATTTTGGAGCCCTACAAATAAAGCTGGTCACTGCTTCCATTGATTCCTCATCTTTTTGCCATGAAGTGATGGGACCATATCCCATGATCTTCAGTGGTGTCATCTGCATATATGAGATTATTGATATTTTTCTCCCACAATCTTGATTCCAACTTGTGATTCCTCCAGCCCAGCATTTCACATGATGCATTCTGCATAAAAGTTAAATGAGCAGGGTAACATTATACACCCTTGATGTAATCCTTTCCCAATTTTGAAATAACCCATTGTTCCATGTCTGGTTCTAAATGTTGCTTCTTGTCCTTCAGACAAGCTTCTTAGGAGGCAGATAAGGTGGTCTGATATTCCCTTTTCTTGGAGAATTTTCCACAGTTTGTTGTGATCTACACAATCAAAGGCTTTAGTGTAGTCAATAAAGCAGAAGTAGATTTTTTTTTTTTTCTGGAATTCTCTAATTTTTTTCTGTGCTCCAACAAATATTGGCAATTTGATCTCTGGTTCCTCTGTCTTCTCTAAATATTGTGTCTATATCTGGAAATTCTATATTCACAAACTGTTGAAGCCTAGCTTGAAGCATTTTAAGCATTGCTTTGCTAACTTGTGAAAGAAGAGCAATTATGTGGTGGTTTGAAGATTCTTTGGCATTGCCCTTCTTTGGGATTGGAATGAAAACTGATCTTTTCTAGTCCTATGGCCACTGGTGAGTTTTGCAAATTTGCTGGCATATTGAGTGCAGCACGTAGGATCATCTTAGTGATCATCTTCACAGCATCATGTTAGGATTTCAAATAGCTCAACTGGAATTTCATCACCTCCATCAGCTTTGCTTGTAGTGATGCTTCCTAAGACCTGCTTGACTTCATACTCCAAGATGTCTGCCTCTAGGTGAGTGAGCACACCATCGTTGTTATGTCTTTAAGATCTGTTTTGTATATATCTCCTATGTATCTTGTCACCTCTTTTTAATATCTTCTGCCTCTGTTAGCTCCATACCGTTTCTGTCCTTTATTGTGCCTATCTTTGCATGAAATGTTCCTTTGATAACTCTAATATTCTTCAAGGGATATCAAGTCTTTCCCATTCTGTTATTTTCTTCTATTTCTTTTCATTGTTAACTTAGAAAAGTTTTCTCATCTCTCCTTGCTGTTTTCTGGAACTCTGCATTCAAATGAGTTTACCTTTCTTTTCTCCTTTTCCTTTTCCTTCTCTTCTTTTCTCAGCCATTTTTAATACCTCTTCAAAAAACCATTTTGCCCCTTTGCATTTCTTTTCTTGGGGATGGTTTTGATCACTGCCTCATGTACAATGTTAAAAGCCTCCATCCTTAGTTCATCAGGCACTCTGTCTATCAAGTCTAATCTTTTGAATCTATTTGTCACATCCACTGTATAATTGTAAGGGATTCAATTCAGGTCATACTTGAATGGCCCAATGGTTTCCCTGTTTTCTGTAAGTCTGATTTCTGTCAGAATGTTCTGCCTATGTTTTCCTCTATGGGGCTCATGGTATCTGGTATTACATTTAGGTCTTTAATGCATTTTGAGTTTATTTTTTCTCTATCATTTTAGAGAACATTCTAGTTTTATTGTTTTACTTGTAGGTTTCCAGTTTTCCCAGTGTCACTTATTGAAGAGATTGTCTCATCTCCATTGTATATCCTTGCCTCTTTTGTCATAGATTAATTGACCTTAGGGGCATGGGTTTATTTCTGCGCTTTCTATTCTGTTCTGTCAGTTTATATTTTTGTTTATGTACCAATACCAAAGTGTTTTGATGACTAGCTTTCTTATATAGTTTGAAGCCAGGGAGGCTGGTTCCTCCAGCTTTCTTTCCATTTTAGGACTTTTGTTCTAATCCTGTGGGAAAATACCATTGTTAATTTGATAAGAATTTCACTTAATCTGTAGATTACCTTGGGTAGTATAGTTATTTTGACAATATGGATACTTTGAATCCAAGAACATGGTGGTTCTTTTCATCTTTTTGTGTCATCTTCAATTTTCTCCATCATGATCTTATAGTTTTCAGACTGCCATCTTTTGCCTCCTTAGATAGTTTTATTCCCAGTTATTTTGAATTTCTTAATGCAATGGTAAATAAGACTATTCCTTTAATCTCTCTTTCTGATCATTTGTTGTTAGTGTATAAAACAAGAGAAATGTGTATCGTGTATCCTGCAATATTAATGAATTCACCGATGAGCTCTAGTCATTTTCTGGTAGTGTCTCTAGAAGTTTCTATGTGTAGTATCATGTTATATGCAAACAATGTCAAATTTGCTTCTTTCTAATTTGAATTTATTTTTTTTTTCTATGATTATCATGGCTAGGACTTCCAAAAAACTATGTTAAATAATAGTGGCAAGAGGGAACATACTTGTCTTATTTCTGCTCTTAGAGGAAATGTTTTCAATTTTTCTTTTTTTAAATTAATCATTGAGTATGATATTAGCTCATCATATATTGCCTTCACTATTTCAAGATAGATGCTCTCAAAGCCCAGTTTCTTCAAACTGTTTTACCATAAATGTGTGCTGAATTTTGTCAAAAGTTTTTTCTGTGTCTGTTGAGATAATAATATGATTTTTATTCTATAATTTGTTAATGTGGTATATCACATTGATTTATATGCAGATATTGCAATCTCTTGCATCCTTGGACAAATTCCAGTTGATCATGGTGTGTGATCCTTATAATGTATTGTCAGATTTGGTTTGCTAGTATTTTGCTGAGGACTGTTGTATCTATGTTCATCAATGATATTAACCTGCTATTTTTTTTTTTTTTAATATCAGGATGATTTTGGTCTCATAGAATGTGTTTGGGAACACTTCTTCCTCTTCAATTTTTAAGAAGAGTTTCAGAAGGAGCCTCTACAATTATTTCATATTCTTTCTTCATTAACTATAGAATGGCTTAATGGATGGCTTTCTCCAAACTTATTACTGTATACCTAGTGTCATCACAATATTCAGTTCAGCTCAGTTCAGTCACTCAGTTGTTTCCAAATATTTGTGACCCAATAGAATGCAGCACATCAGGCCTCCCTGCCCATCACCAGCTCATGGAGTTTATTCAAACTCATGTTCATTGAGTCGGTGATGCCATTCAACCATCTCATCCTCTGTTGTTCCCTTCTGCTCCCACTGTCAATCTTTCCCAGCATCAGGGTCTTATCAAGTGAGTCCATTCTTTGCATCAGGTGGCCAAAATGATGCTGAAATTTCAGCTTAAGCATCAGTCCTTCCAATGAATATTCAGGACTGATTTCCTTTAGAATGGACAGGATGGATCTCCTTGCAGTCCAAGGGACTCTCAAAAGTCTTCTCCAACACCGTAGTTCAAAAGCATCAATTCTTTGGTGCTCAGCTTTCTTTATAGTCCAACTCTCAACTCCATACATGACTACTGGGAAAGCCATAAATTTCACTAGATGGACCTTTGTTGGTAAAGTAATGTCTCTGTTTTTTAGTATGCTATCTAGGTTAGTCATAACTTTTCTTCCAAGGAGCAAGCTTCTTTAAATTTCATGGCTGCAGACACCATCTGCAGTAACTTTAGAGCCCCCCAAATAAAATCTGTCACTGCTTCCATTGTTTCCCCATCTATTTGCCATGAAGTAATGGAACCAGATGCCATGATCTTAGTTTTCTGAATGTTGAGTTTTAAGTCAATTTTTTTCACTTTCCTCTTTCACTTTCATCAAGAGGCTCTTTAGTTCTTCTTCACTTTCTGCCATAAGGGTGGTGTCATGTGCATATCTGAGGTTTTTGATATTTCTCCCTGCAATCTTGATTCCAGCTTGCACTTTATCCAGTCCAGCATTTCTCATGATGTACTCTGCATATAAGTTAAATAAACAGGGTAATAACATACAGCCTTGATGTACTCCTTTCCCAATTTAGCACCAGTCTGTTGTTCCATGTCCAGTTCTAACTGTTGCTTCCTGACCTGCATACAGATTTCTCAAGAGATAGGTCAGGTGATCTGGTATTTCCATCTCTTTAAGAATGTTCTGCTATTTGTTGTAATCCACACAGTATTAATGGCTTCTTTAAAAAAAAAAAACTGCCTGAAACTACCACATTAATCACAATATTTTATGTATATTTCATACCCAGTCACTTAAATTTTATAATAGATTTGCTAAAATATTCATTCAACATCTATACCTACTTTTATGCCACTTTAGTTGTTATTACAAACATGTTAAATGCCTAAAATGCATAAGCCCTTTCTATTAACATTCACTTAATGTTAATGCTTTCCAAAACACTTATGGAAAACACCTCACATTTAAAGTTGTTCATAATTCTCCCTTATAATAAGTTGGTGATTGATCAAAAGCAATATCAAAATTACTGTGCAGCATATGCTGAGAATCAAAGAATAAGTTTATAGTATGCTTCATAAATTAAAATTATGGCTTGTTTGAACATGATTTCTGTCTTATAGAACCACCTTTGATCTTCCTTTTTATTTTCTTGACTACAACACCAATGCTAAGACAAAGACAGACAACCAGGTTTTGTTTTTTTTTCCCCTCAAATTGTAGACACTTGGGTCAAGTTTAATAACTGGACAAATGTCAAATAAATTATCTGGAAGTATTAAGGTATCCCAAAACACTGATATAAGTCTAGCTAAAAGCAACAAAATAGGGAGGTGCTTATAATACAAAGGTGAATAGGATATGGCCACAGTTTTAGGGGTTGATCATAGTGATTAAGATAGACATAAAGTCAAAATGAAGCAGTACTTAGTATCATAGTTATAAATATATGATGTGTGTGACTACACAGAACTAGAAGATAAAGAATAAACTTCCCCAAGAAAGTGGAGACTAGATTCAGAGAGATGATATTCAAACTTGGTTTTGAAAAATAAATTAATAAAACTAATTTTCTGGTTAGTTCAAAAATGTCTTCTCTTGAATATATTTAAAAAGGAGAGAATAGAAAATAAAACTAATAGGAGATACACTGAATAGTTTGGGTGGTGCCAGAAAGAGGTTTGGGTATCCCACTAAGCATTTTATTCTACTGCCAAGGGAGTGAAGTTCAGTTTTAAACTATATGACTAACATGCTTGGAGCACTGTGTTTATCTTTATGATAACTGGTAATATGGAGGAGGATTTGGTTTCTGGAGGGAAGACAGATCAAAAACAATTATGTGAAAATAAATGATAAGGCATAAATGAGATGTGATCAACAGATGCATAGGATGTAGACATATTTTTATACAGGTATTAGATTAATATTGAATCATGAAAACATTACTTGAGAAATATAAAAGAAATCTGTTGGTGAGTAAGGAAAAAAAATCATGTTTTTTTCTTGTCTGAACAATGCTCATTGTTCTTTATAATGTTGGTGACAATAACAGAAATGAGAAAAATAAAGAGTGCAGGATATTCATGTAAGCAGAGAGCCTACTCGTTGGAAACTGTTAGATTTGTGTACCAAAGCTAGTGACATTCCATTTATCACAATCATTCCCAAGTGCTCATCCACTTTGGACTTATTGCTTCCAAAACTTTAAATGTTGAATCTGTAGTGAAATAATTAACTATGTGACCATGTATCATATCAGGTTTTAATGTCAAGTGGACAATATGAGCATGAATATATTTCAACATTTCAAATGTAATTGAACAGTGAGGCCCCTGTTTATTATTATAATTTTTAAACATCTTTCAAACATCCAGCATCCACAATTTTTTTTTTCTTTTAATGATGTCTGTATTGGGATCAGGCTGACTTTGAGAGTCAAAGGACTAGAGACTATTAAACACCTTTGTGATAAAAAATGAGGGGGTTAGCTTCAACCTATCATAAATACAAGACTGGGTTTCTCAACTTAAGTTTTACTAAAGTTTTGTCATAGATAATTCTTTACTGGAACAGATGTTCCAGTATTAGAGGGTGTTTAGCAGTATTCCTGGTCTCTGTCCTCTGAATGTCTGTATCATTAATCTATAGTAGTGACAACCAAAGTATCTCCAGACATAGCCCAGTATTGCCACTGAAAAAGTGAAAGTGAAGTCAGTCAGTCGTGTCTCACTCTTTGCGACCCCATGGACTGTAACCTACCATGCTCCTCCGTCCATGGGATTTTTCAGGCAAGAGTTCTAGAGTGGGTTGCCATTTCCTTCTCCAGAAGATCTTCCCAACTCAGGGATCGAATTCAGGTCTCCTGTATTGTAGGCAGATGCTTAACCGTCTGAGCCACCAGGGAAGTTGCCACTGAATAAAGGCAACATTAAAACAATACCTTAACTTTAATGCTGGACCAATGAAGTAACCCATCATATGTTCTACCACCAAATATTGAATTTCAAAATAAAAAGTTGTAAACAAAATTACAGAAGATCTCATAAAGTTAACATTAGTCAAAAGTAAATCATAAATACATCGGGATTTTTATTATTTGCCCATCAGTAAATATGTTCATTTAACACTTATGTTCATCTATTATTCACCTGGATCACTGGTGCACTTAAGCTCTGCTGTCTCACTCAAGTATTCACAAATCCATGTTTTCTTTTTCTTTTTTTTTTTTTAATCCATAAATCCTTGGAGTTAAGATTCTTAACTAAGAATACTTTGTTTCCTTGTTCAAATACATTTTTACAAACAATAAATTCAGATTAGTATGAACGTTCTAATTCTCCCAATTTACACATTGGTAAATAGTAACTTGTTTTCTCTTTATCTGTTAAGAGGGAAGGGGTAAAATTTGGCAAACTGTGCATGACTAGACTCTCTCCTAAGAACTTTGATTTTTCTTTTTTTAAAGGTATAACATCTAATAGCCTTATTTAAAGGTGGAGGAAATGAATACTTTGAAGAATGAGAAATAACTAACAGGATTATAGACTACTAGTGGCATGAAAAGGTGAAGGACTGTTCATTGAATTTAAAAATCAATTGTCCTGTGTACGCAGTCTACTGGAATCTTACCACAAAAGAAAGGAGAAGAAGAAAACTTGAAAAGTAGGGGGAAAGCTATGGGCAACATGAGATAGAGGAAACTGCATAGTTTTCAATTCTTGAAACTTCTGATGTCTAGCTGAGCTTCTGGCCAAGTTACTCAAATATTATGGTTTTCAATTTCTTTAGTATGGGATCCCATCATTTACTTTCACAATTAATCTGAAGATTAAAGTAATAATAAGAGTTGGCACTTCTATATACTATACATGTTCTGTAAGTAATCTATTATCTTGACTAATATTAATAACAAGTCCATCAAGTAGGTATTTTATTTTATATATATATTTATAGAAAAGAAACAGAAAGAAAGAGAGGTTGCACATAAATAATGAAACAGATTTAAATTTAGTGAGTCAGTTTGACTTTTAAAAAGCAAATATAATAATGTGAACCATGTCATGTTTTATAAGCATGTTATAAAAAAATGTTTTAACAAAATTTTAAAGAATGTTATAGAAAAATAATTTAAAAGCATGTTATAAAAAAACAATACATAAGCTCAGCTTAGTGTTCTCCTTCTCTGGGATCTTTTCCTTAAAGTCTTTAGTTTGAATAATGACTGTTATGATTTCTCTTAGCATCATTTCTACCTTTGCATCTGTTCTTAATTAACTCTTGATTATATTACTAAACAAGTCTAGGTTGGTTCTCTGCTCATTACAGGTATTGAGGAACCCAGATGATAGGTGCTACATCTGTATTTGAGCCCTTGCAATTGCAATCAACCTGTCAGAAAGAAACAGGTATGATCAGGTATGACCTATCATACCTGGTTCTTTGAACTTCTAACTGGAAGCAACTAAAGTCACTTTCAGTCACAATTCATTGACTGAGCAACTCAAATGCTCTTAACTAATTTCAAAGGTAATGGGAAAGTGTTACCTTACAATGTGGTTAAAAGGTAAGAAATGCTCCTGTGAAATTTGAGAAGAGTCCTGATAATTACAATTGCAACAGCATTTTTCCATGTTGTATTATAACCAATTATTTCTCAGTGTGTCTATCACCCTATATAGATACATTAAAAAATACTTGTTGCCTTAGTGAGTGAACAGGTCTTCATTTTTTTTTCTTTGTTTAAACCAATTTATACTTTTAAATTGCTTATACTGAAAGCAATATTTGTGAACAGATATTATTTCATTATTGGCTCATTTCTAAACATATCTTGCTTGATTGATTATATGGTTCAGTTCAGTCAGTTAAGTTGCTCAGTCGTGTCCAACTCTTTGTGACCCCATGAATCACAGCACGCCACGCCTCCCTATCCATCATCAACTCCTGGAGTTTACTCAAACTCAGGTCCATCGAGTTGGTGATGGACTCCTTCTCTGTCATCCCCTGTCCTCCTGCTTCCAATCCCTGCCACCATCAGAATCTTCCAATGAGTCAACTCTTCTCATGAGGTGGCCAAAGTACTGGAGTTTCAGCTTTAGCATCAGTCCTTCCAATGAACACCCAGGACTGACCTTTAGAATGGACTGGTTGGATCTCCTTGCAGTCCAAGGGACTCTCAAGAGTCTTCTCCAACACCACAGTTCAAAAGTATCAATTCTTTGGCACTCAGCTTTCTTCACAGTCCAACTTTCACATCCATACATGACCATTAGAAAAACCATAGCCTTGACTAGACGGACCTTTGTTGGCAAAGTAATGTCTCTGCTTTTGAATATGCTATCTAGGTTGGTCATAATTTTCCATACAAGGAATAAGTGTCTTTTAATTTCATGGCTGACTATATGGTTATGAATCCATAAATTTTCAAAGCAGATCATATTTAGTTCAGTTTTCCCACAGAAGAAGGGGAAACTCAGCATCCATTCCCTTTTATATACCTGTCAGGTATTTACTGGAAAGAAATAAACTAGTTCTGTCTGTTGGAGCAGTTTGTCTGTGATTTACGTGTAGAAGAGTCCATTTCTTTAGCGTTTTTCACATTGATATTCACTGTAAAATTCACATTTCAGAAGATTTTTCTAAGGTGGTTGCTCATTCAAAATAAGGACTTATCCTTCTTGAAAATGGTTTACTTAATTATAATCCACACTTACAAACACATGACACAGTTGCATTCTAAGCTGTTTTAGTATTTACAAGCATATTAGCATGACCCCATTGATGTAGCAGTAAATCCTGCTATTGTTGCTGTTCATTCTCTTAAGTCATCTCCCAATCTAACCCCAGGGACTGTAGCATGCCAGGCTTCTCTGTCCTCCACTATCTCTGGGAGTTTTTTAAATCCATGCCCACAGAGTCACTGATGCCTTCCAACCATCTAATCCTCTGCCAACCTCTTCTGCTTTTGTCTTCAATCTCTCCCAGAATTAGAATCTTTTCCAATGAGTTGGCTCTTTGCATCAGGTGGCCAAAGTATTGAAACTTCAGTTTTGACATCAGTCCTTCCAAGGAATATTCAGGCCCAATTTCCTTTAGGATTTATTGGTTTGAACTCCTTGCCGTCAAAGGGATGCTCAAGAGTCTTTTCCAGCACCACAGTTTGAAAGCATCAGTTCTTTGGCTTCCAGCTCTCTCTCATGGTCCAACTCTGACACCCATACATGATTACTTAAAACAAAACAAAACAAAACAAAACAAAAAATAAACATGGCTTTGATTATATGGACCTTTGTTGGAAAATTAGATATATTCCAATGAATATTTAGGTTTAATTTTCTATAGGATTCAGTGGTTTGATCTTGCAGTCCAATGGACTCTCAGCAGTCTTCTCCAACACCATATTTCAAAAGCATTGATTATTCGGTGCTCAGCCTTCTTGATGGTCCAACTCTCAGATCCGTATATGACTACTGGAAAAAACACAGCTTCGATATATAAACCTTTGTCAGCAAAGTAATATCTCTGCTTTTTAATATGTTGTCTAGGTTTGTTATAGCTTTCTTTTTGTTGTTGTTGTTGTCAGAGCTGATTTCTTTTTCTTTTCTTTTTTTAATTTTTATTTATTTTATTTTGTTTTTACTTTACAATACTGTATTGGTTTTACTATACATTGACATGAATCCACCACGGGTATACATGAGTTCCCAATCCTGAACCCCCCTCCCACCACCCTACCCATATCATCTCTCTGGGCCATCCCTTTCCAAGGAGTGTCTTTTAATTTAATTGCTTCTGTAACAATCTTCAGCCCAAGAAAATATTGGAGACCAAGAAAATAAAATCTGTTACTACTTCCATTTTTTGCCTTTCTATTTGCCATGAAGTTATGGGACTAGATGCCATGATCTTCACTTTTTGAATGTTGAGTTTTAAATGCTTTTTAATGCTCCTCTTTCACCCTCATCAAGAGGCTCTTTAGTTTCTCCTCACTTTCTGGCACTAGAATGATATCAACTACATATCTGAGGTTGTTTATATTTCTCCTGGAAATCTTAATTCCAGTTTGTGATTTTCCCAGTCTGGCCATCATTTTGTATGATGTATTCTGCACAGAAGTTAATTAAGCAAAGTGACAATATACAGCCTTGACCTACTCTATTCCCAATTTGCTCCAGTCAGTTTTCCCATGTCTGGTTTTAACTGTTGCTTCAGTTCAGTTCATTTCAGTCACTCAGTTGTGTCCGACTCTTTGCGACCCCATGAATCGCAGCACACCAGGCCTCCCTGTCCATCACCAACTTCCGGAGTTCACTCAGACTCATGTTCATTGAGTCAGTGATGCCATCCAGCCATCTCATCCTCGGTCGTCCCCTTCTCCTCCTGCCCCCAATCCCTCCCAGCATCAGAGTTTTTTCCAATGAGTCAACTCTTTGCATGAGGTGGCCAAAGTACTGGAGTTTCAGCTTTAGCATCATTCCTTCCAAAGAAATCCCAGGGTTGATCCCCTTCAGAATGGACTAGTTGGATCTCTATACCTTAAAAAAAAAAAAAAAAAATAGAATTACTGCTCATGGTTTTCAGTACTTGCTCTTGTGGTCCAGACCAAAATCTTCTGAACTAAACTTCCCTGGTGGCTTAGATGGTAAAGCGTCTGTCTACAATGTGGGAAACCTGAGTTTGATCCCTGGGTCGGGAAGATGCCCTGGAGAAGGAAATGGCAATCCACTCCAGTACTATTGCTTGGAAAATCCCATGGACAGAGAAGCCTGATAGGCTAGAGTCCATGGGGTCACAAAGAGTCGGACACGACTGAGCGACTTCACAGAGTGTGTTCAATAGCTC
Source organism: Oryx dammah (assembly GCF_014754425.2). Taxonomy (NCBI): domain Eukaryota; kingdom Metazoa; phylum Chordata; class Mammalia; order Artiodactyla; family Bovidae; genus Oryx; species Oryx dammah. The sequence continues at coordinate 59,423,273 of NW_024070192.1, read as the reverse complement.
TCAGTGTGGTCCTTTCAAAATGCAACTCAGTAAAATTATCATCAAATCAATTCTGTGCTTGAAATATTTATTCAGAATGGAAAGTATTTCTTGTTTTCCAGTCAGTGAGACTTTTATGCTCTTGTCCTAAGGACTTTGTATCTGTGTTTCCTCTTCATAGGATACTCCTCTCTTTGTCAAATGATTAGTTCCCTCTCTTCCTAAAATATATTTGCTCAAAACTCACATTTCATGAGGGAATTCCTCACATAATATTATCTGATACTGTAATATCATGACATTTTCTATCATTTTATTCAGCTTTCATTTTATTCTTATCTATTATCATCTGATATGATAGTATACAGTAATTTGTATATATATGCATATAAATATAAAAATAAACAAAATTATTACTTGCTTTTATTTACTAATATAAAGATTACATAAGACAAGAATTTTTAATTTTTTTCATATCTCCCTAGAAGACAACCAAGGATAACATAATCTTTGAATAAAAAGCATGTTGAATTCTTTAATGAGGGCTTGAATAAACTCTTACAGAGCAGATGGGTCAGGATGTTCTTCTCAAGGTATTTCTCTTAGTTCTTTGTACTGTAACTCCTTGTATTTATGTCATAAATTGCCAGTTAAATCAAGGACTAAAGTTAAAAATGTACCAGGGATATAATTGTATCACCAGTTCTCCCTTGATCAAGAGCCTTCCTATGCAGAAGAAATCAGTAGCCTTCCTTCTTTCCTCCCTTTCTTCCTTTCCATTAATTCACTATGGGAATTAAATGTCATGTGAATTTCTGATCAGTGGTGGTTTAAGCAATCCTCTTGGGAATATTCTTTTGCATTTTGTGCTGGAACATTCTGAGTTTTTACTATAGTGTACACATGGGTAGTAGCCTAAAATATTGCTACATTAGTACTGTGATATGCCTTATATAGCATTAAGTTCATTAGTAATTTTGAAACTGTGATGGAAGCCAGTGAGTCAAGCCTTGTTTTTTTTGTAAGATCTTGATCAAGCAAACGGGGGAGAATTATCAGACAGAAGATGTGTGTGTGGGAGGGTGGGGGTGGAATTTACTGACATAGCTTGTGCATGGTTCTTCTGTAACTTATTGCATTTTAAGATAGCATGAAGGAATCTATCAGGACAGAACGTAAGTTTTGGAGAGTACTACTGGATTTTGAGTTGTGAAGCTTTTAATCTGTGTGATTAGGAAGACACAAGCTCTGCTCTAGCCAGCATAATCAGTAACTTAAATACAAGTCTTGTGGTAACAACAGTATGAAGTTGTGAAATCATAGTCTCTGACCTTCAGTTGGAACACCAGTTCTTCTTCTGGCATGAACAAGGATCTAGGACATCCATTAGTGACTACATGAAGTGACTTTCAGCCCTGACCTGCTACCATAGCATTCTATCAAGAATGACCAGCTTAATCATTAAATTGTATCTGATTTCATTGAGTTGGCCTCATTTCCTAAACTGGTGTGTTCTGTGGGAAGCAAACTTCCCTCTTTTAGGAAACTAGGTTATAAGGATCCATCTTGTACAACTTAATCCTTATACTTCAGTTTAATCACTTTTCTTCTTTCTTTCTCTCTCTCTTTTTTTTTAACTAGCTGAGAGTATTCAGAAGGCTTATCCAGATATGAATATTGAGAGAGGTTTCATAATCTCATAATCAGTCATATTGTTCAGCCGGTGCTTTGTGGTATCAGTCTCTAAACATACTGGACTGATCTCCATCCTATTTTTAACTTTCTGATCTTTGGATCTTTGTGTTGTCACTACCACATGTAAATATGAAGTACGCTATGTGTGAGGCACTCTTTTCAGTGTTTTATAGTTATTGGCTCACTCATATCTTATAACAACTCTATGGTATAAGTACACTCTTCATTCTTACTTGACAAAGTCTTACTTGAGAAAACAGAAACAGTAACTGAAGCAAATCCCCCATGATCCTACAACTAATAAGTTCAAAAGTTGAACTGATTACTTCTAACCTTAGTAGCTGGTTTGCTATTTTATTGATACTTCATTAATTAGTCCTACGTCTAAATAATTCAAATATAAATTTAATTTTAAATATTTTATCCACTTTTTTAAAGGATACGTTTTTCTACAAAGTTCATCACAGTCAGTTATGATTCTTATCTTAAATCTCCCATCCAAATTTGGTTTGTAAATTTACAAATGGATTCTCAGATTTAGAAGAAAAAAAGATCTCTTGGCTAGGAATTTTAAAATTATGTTAAATAATAGTGGTAAGAGTGGACATCTTATCTTGTTCCTGATTGTAGAGGAAATACTTTCAGTTTTTCACCATTGAGTGTAATGTTTGCTGAGGATTTGTTGTATATGGCCTTTATTATGTTGAAGCATATTCCTTCTATACTTGGTTTCTAGAGTGATGTTATCATAAATGGATGTTGAATTGTGTCAAAAACTTTCTTTGCATATATTGAAACGATCGTATGAATTTTATCTTTCAATTTTTACTACAATCAATGTGTATTACATTGATTGATTTTCATATATGAAAGAATCTTTGCATTCCTAGGATAAATCCCACTTGACCATAGAGTATGTTCCTTTGAATGTGTTTTATTATTATTATTATTATTATTATTCTGTTTGCTAGAATTTTGTTAAAGATTTTTGCACCTATATTCGTCAGTGACCTTGGCCTGTAATTTTCTTTCTGGTTTTGCTATCAGAGTGATTGTTCCCTCATAGAATAAGTTTAGGAGTTATCCTTCCTCTGCAATTTTATGGAAGAATTTGAGCAGGATAGGTGTTAATACTTCTCTAAACTATTGGTAGAATATACCTGTGAAGCCATCTATTCCTGGGCTTTTATTTTTTGGATGATTTTTGTTTATAGTTTCTCTTTCAGTGGTTGTGATTGGTCTGTTCATATTTTCAATTTCTTCTTGGTTCATTTCTGGAAAGTTATAGTTTTCTAAGAATTTGTCCATTTTTTTCAGGTTGTCCATTTTATTGGCATATATTTGGTTGTAGTAGTCTCTTATGATCCTAGTGTATGGTGATACCTCATTGTCATTTTGATTTGCATTTCTCTTTGTATTTCTGTATTGTCTGTTTTAACTTCTCTTTTTTTAAAAAAAATTCTAATTGTACTGGTTTGAGCCTTCTACTTTTTTCTCTCAAATAACCAGGATGCAATTTTATTGATCTTTACTCTCATCTCCTTCATTTCCTTTTCATTTATTTTTGCTCTGATCTTTATGATTTCTTTTTCTTTTCCTACTAACTTTGGGCCTTTTTGTTCTTCTTTTTCTAGTTTACTTAGGTATAAGGTTAAAGCTTGTGTTTCCTTGTGAATTTTCTGTCTGGATGATCTGTCCATTGATGTGAGTAGGGTATTAAGTCCCTTGCTATTATTGTGCTACTATAAATTTCCCCTTCAATGGTTATTAGTATTTGCCTTATCTATTGAGATGCTACTAAGCTGAATGCATATGTATTATTAAGAGCTATATCTTCTTCTTTAATCGATTCCTTGGACATATGTAGTATATTTCCCTGTATTTTGTAATGGTTTAAAGTCTATTTTATTTGATATGAGTATTGCTACTCCCACTTTCTTTTGATTTCTTTTTGCATGAGATATCTTTTTCCAGCCTCTCACTGTTAGTCTGCATGTGGATGTGAAGTGGGTCTGTTGTAGATAGCATAAATGAGTGTCTTGTTTTTGTATCCATATGACGAATCTGTGTCTTTTGGTTGGGACATTTAGTCCATTTTCATTTATGATAATTATTGATATGCATGATCCTATTACCATTTACTTCACTTTTTTGAGTTTTCTTTTTGTAGGCTTTTTCTTTATCTTGTGTTTTCTGTTTAGAAAATTTCCTTTAGCATTTGTTGTAAAGCTGGTTTGGTGATGCTGAATTCTCTTACTTTTTGCTTATCAATGAAGCTTTTGATTTCTCTTTTAAATCTGAATTAAATCCCTGCTAGATAGAGTAATATTGTGTTTTTTTTTTTTTTTGTTTTTGTTTTTTTTTCCCCATTCATCAGTTTAAGAATATCCTGCTATTCCCTTCTGGCCTGCAGAATTTCTGTTTAAAATCAGCTGTTAGCCTTATTGGGATCTTCTTTTATGTTATTTGTTGCTTTTCTCTTGCTGTTTTCATTTGTTGTGTTTAATTTTTGTTAATTTGATTAACATATGTCTTACCATGTTTCTCCTTGGGTTTGTCCTCTATGGGACTCTAGGGCTTCCTGTATTTGGGTGGAAATTTACTATGTTTGGGAAGTTTTAGACTATAATTTCCTCAAATATTCCCTATTGCTTTTTTTTTTTTTCTTCTAGTTCAGTTCAGTTCAGTCACTCAGTCATGTCCTACTCTTTGTGACCCCATGAGTATCAGCATGCCAGGCCTCCCTGTCCATCACCAACTCTCGAGTTCACTCAGACTCACGTGCATTGAGTCTGTGATACCATCCAGCCATCTCATCCTCTGTTGTCCCGTTCTTCTAGTGCCCCCAATCCCTCCCAGCATCAGAGTCTTTTCCAATGAGTCAACACTTCGCATGAGGTGGCCAAAGTACTGGAGTTTCAGCTTTAGCATCATTCCTTCCAAAGAAATCCCAGGGTTGATCTCCTTCAGAATCGACTGGTTGGATCTCCTTGTAGTCCAAGGGACCCTCAAGAGTCTTCTCCAACACCACAGTTCAAAAGCATCAATTCTTTGGTGCTCAGCCTTCTTCACAGCCCAACTCTCACATCCATACCTGACCACAGGGAAAACCATAGCCTTGACTAGATGGACCTTAGTTGGCAAAGTAATGTCTCTGCTTTTGAACATACTATCTAGGTTGGTCATAACTTTTCTTCCAAGGAGTAAGTATCTTTTAATTTCATGGCTGCAATCACCATCTGCAATGATTTTTCTTCAAAGGCCCTCTAATTAGAATGTTGATGTGCTTATTGTTGTCCCAGTGGTATCTGAGGCTGTCTTCATTTCATGTTATTACTTTTTGCCGGAGTCCAGGGATTCAACCTGAAGAGGTGAACAGTGTCAGCGAATGAGACAGGCTCTCAGTTTTCTTGGACTGCCTATTTATTTCAAGTTCAAGATTCTCTTTTATACTTTTACAAAAATATTAGGTCAGAGGTTTTACATTTTCAGTTTCCCCTCTCCCAGATTTATTATCTCCATAAATCATTGGTGCTCTTCAAACAGAGTTCCTGCTTCAGTGATTCTCTCGGAATCAGCCTTCATCTATTATCTACCTCCTCTAACACATCCTATAGTTAACTTCTGATTACACTGTAATTCATGCTACATTCCTCAGTTTATACCCCATGCCCAAGGTAAGAGAAACCCAAGTAAGATGGTAAGTGTTGCAAGAGGGCATCAGAGGGCAGACACACTGAAACTATACTTACAGAAAACTAGTCAACCTAATCACACTAGGGCCACAGCCTTGTCTAACTCAATGAAACTAAGCCATGCCCTCAGGGCAACCCAAGATGGGCGGGTCATGGTGGAGAGGTCTGACAGAATGTGGTCCACTAGAGAAGGGAATGGCAAACCACTTCAGTATTCTTGCCTTGAGAACCCCATGCAGAGTATGAAAAGGCAAAATGATAGGATACTAAAAGAGGAACTCCCCAGGTCAGTAGGTGCCCAATATGCTACTGGAGATCAGTGGAGAAATAACTCCAGAAAGAATGAAGGGATGGGGCCAAAGCAAAAACAATACCCAGCTGTGGATATGACCGGTGATAGAAGCAAAGTCCAATGCTGTAAAGAGCAATATTGCATAGGAACCTGGAATGTCAGGTCCATGAATCAAGGCAAATTGGAAGTGGTCAAACAAGAGATGGCAAGAGTGAACGTCGACATTCTAGGAATCAGTGAGCTAAAATGGACTCGAATGGGTGAATTTACCTCAGATGACCATTATATCTACTGCTGTGGGCAGGAATCCCTCAGAAGAAATGGAGTAGCCATCATGGTCAACTAAAGAGTCCGAAATGCAGTACTTGAATGCAATCTCAAAAATGATACAATGATCTCTGTTTGTCGCCAAGGCAAACCATTCAATATTTTGGTAATGCAAGTCTATGCCCCAACCAGTAATGCTGAAGAAGCTGAAGCTGAATGGTTCTATGAAGAACTACAAGACCTTTTAGAACTATCACCCAAAAAAGATATCCTTTTCATTATAAGGGACTGGAATGCAAACGTAGGAAGTCAAGAAACACCTGGAGTAACAGGCAAATTTGGCCTTGGTATGCAGAATGAAATAGGGCAAAGACTAATAGAGTTTTGACAAGAAAATTCACTGGTCATAGAAAACACCCTCTTCCAACAACACAGGAGAAGACTCTACACATGGACATCACCAGATGGTCAACACCGAAATCTGATTGATTATATTCTTTGCAGCCAAAGACAGAGAAGCTCTATACAGTCAACAAAAACAAGACCAGGAACTGACTGTGGCTCAGATCATGAACTCCTTATTACAAAATTCAGACTTAAATTGAAGAAAGTAGGGGAAACCGCTAGACCATTCAGGTATGACCTAAATCAAACCCCTTATGATTATACAGTGGAAGTGAGAAATAGATTTAAGGGCCTAGATCTGATAGATAGAGTGCCTGATGAACTATGGAATGAGGTTCGTGACATTATAAAGGAGACAGGGATGAAGAACATCCCCATGGAAAAGAAATGCAAAAAAGCAAAATGGCTGTCTGAGGAGGCCTTACAAATAGCTGTGAAAAGAAGAGAAGTGTAAAGCAAAGGAGAAAAGGAAAGAAATAAGCATCTGAATGCAGAATTCCAAAGAATAGCAAGAAGAGATAAGAAAGCCTTCTTCAGCGATCCATGCAAAGAAATAGAGGAAAAGAACAGAATGGGAAAGACTAGAGATCTCTTCAAGAAAATTAGAGATACCAAGGGAACATTTCATGCAAAGATGGGCTCGATAAAGGATAGAAATGATATAGACCTAAAAGAAGCAGAAGATATTAAGAAGAGGTGGCAAGAATACACAAAAGAACTGCACAAAAAAATATCTTCAAGACCTGGATAATCACGATGGTGTGATCACTCATCTAGAGCCAGACCTCCTGGAATGTGAAATCAAATGGGCCTTAGAAAGCATCAATACAAACAAAGCTAGTGGAGATTATGGCATTCCAGTTGAGCTACTTCAAATCCTGAAAAATGATGCTGTGAAAGTGCAGCACTCAGTATGCCAGCAAATTTGGAAAACTCAGCAGTGGCCACAGGACTGGAAAAGGTCAGTTTGCATTGTAATCCCAAAGAAAGACAGTGCCAAAGAATGCTCAAACTACCGCAAAATTGCACTCATCTCACATGCTAGTAAAGTAATGCTCAAAATTCTTCAAGCCAGGCTATAGCAATACGTGGACCGTGAACTTCCTGATGTTCAAGCTTGTTTTAGAAAAGGCAGAGGAACCAGAGATCAAATTGCCAACATCTTCTGGATCATGGAAAAGGCAAGAGAGTTCCAGAAAAATATCTATTTCTGGTTTATTGACTATGCCAAAGCCTTTGACTGTGTGGATCACAAGAAACTGTGGAAAATCCTGAGAGAGATGGGAATACCAGACCACCTGACCTGCCTCTTAAGGAATCTGTATGCAGGTCAGAAGCAACAGTTAGAACTGGACGTATAACAATAGACTGGTTCCAATTAGGAAAAGGAGTACATCAAAGCTGTATATTGTCACCCTGCTTATTTAACTTCTATGCAGAGTACATCATGAGAAACGCTGGACCGGAAGAAACACAAGCTGGAATCAAGATTGCCGGGAGAAATATAAAAAACCTCAGATATGCAGATGACACCACCCTTATGGCAGAAAGTGAAGAGGAACTAAAAAGCCTCTTGATGAAAGTGAAAGGAGAGAGTCAAAAAGTTGGCTTAAAGCTCAACATTCAGAAAAAGAAGATCATGGCATCCAGTCCCATCACTTCATGGGAAATAGATGGGGAAACAGTGGAAACAGTGTCAGACTTTATTTTTGGGGCTCCAAAATCACTGCAGATGATGACTGTAGCCATGAAATAAAAAGACACTTACTCCTTGGCAGAAAAGTTATGATCAACCTAGATAGTATATTCAAAAGCAGAGATATTACTTTGCTGACTAAGGTCCATCTAATCAAGGCTCTGGTTTTTCCTGTGGTCATGTATGGATGTGAGAGTTGGACTGTGAAGAAGGCAGAGTGCTGAACAATTGATGCTTTTGAACTGTGGTGTTGGAGAGGACTCTTCAGAGTCCCTTGCACTGCAAGGAGACCCAACCAGTCCATTCTGAAGGAGATCAGCCCTGGGATTTCTTTGTAAGGAATGAGGCTAAAGCTGAAACTCCAGTACTTTGGCCACGTCATGCGAAGAGTTGACTCATTGGAAAAGACTGTGATGCTGTGAGGAATTGGGGGCAGGAGGAGAGTGGGACGACAGAGGATGAAATGTCTCGATTGCATCACTGACTCGATGGACGTGAATCTGAGTGAACTTGGGAGTTGGTGATTGATAGGGAGACCTGGTGTGCTGTGATTCATGGGGTCGCAAAGAGTCGGACATGACTGAGCGACTGAATTGAACTTCCTAAATCCTGTTTGCCCCTAACAACCTGAGCTCACTATCTCTTAACAAGGCTTCTAGCTATAGTGTCTCTAAAAATTCCTAACTTCTATATGCAATAGGAAAATATACTAACTTTACAACATTCCTTAAATCTTTAACTTCTAACTATTTTAATTATTTCTAAGCCCTAAATTCCGTAAACTCCTTTGCCATAAACATTTTCCTCACAAATAAGCTTCAGATAGCAGCCCCTCCCATGGGCTCAAGCTGTGGCCTATGTGCTTATCCTGGAACACTGTTTTGTAAAAATCCTTAAACAAATGTCAGTGAATAAATTTATGAATTATTCTCTGAGTACAGCTGCAGAAGGCTTTGTGGCTTCCTATGCTCCTCTCAAGAACAATAAGCACCTTAATATTCTTTTTCATTCAACTCAGCTGAGGAGAGGAAAAAACAAGTCATAATTAAAAGGCCTAACTCCTTCATCCTGGGACTGTGCCTGTGGAATGAGGAGAGGTGTCTGGGGCCATGCCTCCATTTTGTCAGTAATGTCTAACGCGACTCCCGACAACTTTTTCTTTATTCTTCTCTGTTTCAGCTATTTCCACCATTGCACCTTCCAGCTCACTTATCCATTCTTTTGCCTCAGTTTTTCTTCTATTGGTTCTCTCTAATGTATTTTTAGTCTCAGTTATTGTATTGGTTATTGTTAATTGTCTATTCTTCAATTCTTCTGGCCCTTGTTAACATATGCGTGTGTGTGTGTGTGTGTGTGTGTGTATATATATACACATACATATATCTTCTTAATCTATGCTTCCAGTCTGTTTATCTGTTCCTCCACTTTATTTCCAAGATTTTGGATCATCTTTACTATTATTAGTCTGAATTATTTTTCAGGTAGATTGCCTATTCCATCCTCATTTGTTTGATGTTGTGAGTTTTCACCATGTTCCTTCATCTCTGCATCTTTCTCTGTCTTTTCATATTGTTTAATTTGCTGTGTTTGGGGTATCCTTTCTGCAAATGGGAAGGTCATAATTCCTCTTAATTGTGGAGTCTGTCCCCATGAGGGGTTGTACCAGTGCCTTGTGAAGTTTTCGTGGTTAGGGTGACTTGTGTGTGGGTTCTGGCAAATGGAGCTGGATCTTGTCCCTCTGAAGGGCAGTGCTTTGTCCAGTAGTGTGTTTGGGAGTGTCTGTGGGCTTGGTGTGGCTTCAGTTAGTCTTTCTGCTAATGGACAGGGTTGTGTTCCTCTTTCGCTAAAGGTTTGAAGTGAGGCATTTGGCACTGGGGCTTGCTGGACTTCAGATGGGGCTTCGTCTTAGTGTTGAGATGGAGGCACTTGGGAGAGCACTCACTGATTAATATTTCATGAGGTTAGGATTTCTCTGATGGCACAATGTTCTGAACTTGTGTTTTCCACCTCAGGGTTTCAGACCTGACCTCTTTCTATAGAACCAAAACTTCACAGGCCTCACAGCCCAAAGAAAAAACTGCAAGATGAATAGTGAAAGCAACACTCAACAGTCAAGATCACCCAAAGAAACACACACTTAGAAAGGGGAAAAAAAAAAAAAGAGAAAAAGAGGGAAAAGGATAAAAACAGGACTCAAAAAAGAAGAGAGAAATAAAGCCAATAAGCAAACCCCTAAGTGCAAATGAATACTAAAAGCTAAACTAGCAAAAATACAAAATCAAAAACATGGAAAAATGCAATATAACTAAATGATACTGGAATATAGGAAATAACATAAAATGAATTTATTTAAAAATAAGATGCTTAAAAATGGGAAAAGTATGTTATAAAAATAAAAATTAAATGGAATTTAATATAGAAAGAACAACATGAAAAAGAAAAGAGGAAAAAATACATATCAAAGTAAAATAAGAATGACTTTGTGATTCTTTCTTTTTTCCTCTCCACACATTTTTCTCGAAATAATCTGCATATTCAGAAAGTTATTTGATATTTCTAGCAAGGTTTCTGGTCCTGTTATGGGCACTGTGGACTCAGCTCAGATTCAGATCTTGCCTTGTTCTAGCTTGTGCTTACTCCCATGGTCCACAGTTGCCCCTAAAGCTGACAATCTCAGGCTAATTGTTGGATTTAGTACACTGCATCTATGGCTGCAGATTTTTGTCCTCTCATTTGCTCACTAGTACTCTGTTTTGGTTTTGCACTCACTTCTGCTTGAAAGTCACCCTCCAGTGTCTCCTCTCCACCCAGATAAAAGAGGATGCAAGTAGCCACTTACCAGGGCTCACTTGATCAGTTGGGCTGGGGAGAAGGAGGGTCATGTCAGACATAGTTGGCATGGGTGAGGAGTACTGCTGTGGCGAGGACCTGTAAGAGGTCACCACAGTCTGAGGTGGATCATGCATCTCCCCAGAGGTATTGACCTTGGGTTTGGGACTCTCAGTAGAGTGGGTTCTCAGACTCCCAGGAATATATGGGCAGTGACTTTTTGCATGCTCACAGCTTGTTGGTCGAAACTGTAGAAGCTTCCTGTGTTTTGCCTCTGACACCCACACCAGTTTTTCTACCTCTGGAGCTGCAGACCACAGCTGATTTGTCCTCCTATGCTTCCACTGAGGGTGGGGGCCTGTGTTTCTGAGTACAATAAATAGAGCATTCCAGGGGGAGTGATCTCTTGTCACTTTGGGGGGGCAAGCTTTACCCCTAGATTTCTTCAGTTGTGTCATACTAGCCCCCTCAGAGTATCTTTAAAGCAGTCAATCCCAGTAATCCTTCTGGGGTCCAGACCCTGAAGCCTGAGCCTAAGCATCCAGCACCTGTTCTCCACAGCATGGGCATGTAAGCTCCTTCTTGACAAGAAAGTGCTGTTTGGCAATGATTCCTGTGGTGAATTCTCTCTGTTTGGCTTTCTAAGCACCTATTGCTGCTACACTCCCCATTGAGATTGTGAAGCTTCCCATTGTCTCTGCCCACGAGATGGTTTCCTAGTGTAAAGAAACTTTCCCTCCTTCACAACTCTCTCCTCAGGATGCAGGTTCCCATCTGAAATCCTTTTCTGTCTCTCTCTCTCTCATTTTTTAATTTTTAATCTCTATGTTTTGCATTCCAATTCCAAAGAAAGGCAATGCAAAAGAATGCTCAGACTACCACACAATTGCACTCATCTCACATGCTTGTAAAGTAATGCTCAAAATTCTCCAAGCCAGACTTCAGCAACACATGAACTGTGAACTCCCTGATGTTCAAGCTGGTTTTAGAAAAGGCAGAGGAACCAGAAATCAAATTGCCAACATCCGCTGGATCATGGAAAAAGCAAGAGAGTTCCAGAAAAACATCTATTTCTGCTTTATTGACTATGCCAAAGCCTTTGACTGTGTGGATCACAATAAACTGGAAAATTCTGAAAGAGATGGGAATAGCAGACCACTTAACTTGCGTCTTGAGAAATCTGTATGCAGGTCAGGAAGCAACAGTTAGAACTGGACATGGAACAACACACTGCTTCCAAATAGGAAAAGGAGTATATCAAGGCTGTATATTGTCACCCTGCTTATTTAACTTACATGCAGAGTACACCATGAGAAACGCTGGACTGGAAGAAACACAAGCTCGAATCAAGATTGCCAGGAGAAATATCAATAACCTCAGATATGCAGATGACACCACCCTTATGGCAGAAAGTGAAGAGGAACTAAAAAGCCTCTTGATGAAAATGAAAGAGAAGAGTGAAAAAGTTGGCTTAAAGCTCAACATTCAGAAAATGAAGATCATGGCATCTGGTCCCATCACTTCATGGGAAATAGATGGGGAAACAGTGGAAACAGTGTCAGACTTTATGTTTTGGGGCTCCAAAATCACTGCAGATGGTGACTGCAGCCGTTAAATTAAAAGACACTTACTCCTTGGAAGAAAAGTTATGAGCAACCTAGATAGTATATTCAAAAGCAGAGACATTACTTTGCCAACTAAGGTCCGCCTAGTCAAGGCTATGGTTTTTCCTGTGGTCATGTATGGATGTGAGAGTTGGACTGTGAAGAAGGCTGAGTGCCGAAGATTTGATGTGTTTCAACTGTGGTGTTGGAGAAGACTCTTGAGGGTCCCTTGGACTGCAAGGAGATCCAACCAGTCCATTCTGAAGGAGATCAGTCCTGGGATTTCTTTGCAAGGAATGAGGCTAAAGCTGAAGCTCCATTACTTTGGCCACCTCATGTGAAGAGTTGACTCATTGGAAAAGACTCTGATGCTGGGAGAGATTGGGGGCAGGAGGAAAAGGGGACCACCCAGGATGAGATGGCTGGATGGCATCGTGGACTCGATGGATGTGAGTCTGAGTGAACTCCGGGAGATGGTGATGAACAGGGAGGCCTGGTGTGCTGCGATTCATGGGGTCGCAAAGAGTCAGACACGACTGAGCGACTGAACTGAACTGAACTGATGTTTTGCCCTATATCATTCTGAGGAGATTGGCTTGCTTTGTGGAAGTCTGGGGTCTTCTGTCAGCATTCAGAACATGTTCTGTAGAAGTTGTTCCATATGAGGATGAATGTTTGATGTATTTCTTGGCAGGGAAGGTGATTTCATCATCTCATTCCTCTACCATCTTAAGTTCTCTCCTCATGACTTCATTTTATACCTTAATGGAGTGAACTGTACTTTTCACATTTGCCTGGGAAAGAAACCCCTGGTATCTTGGTGTTGCAAGCACCAAGGAAAACATGACAGTGAAGCACTGGATGGAACAATGCTTTACTTGGGCAGGCCCCTTCCTTTTTTTCATCTGTGGATCTTTCTCTCCTTCAATGAACCATTTGTCCTAGCCAATGTAATTCACTTCAGCTGGCCAGCTGATTTTCACCTCTGCCTTATCTCTTTCCTCTGATCTTAGTATTGTTTTACATCAGAGTGTGATACCTCCAGATTTATTCTGTATCAAGATTGTTTGAGCTTATTTGAGGACTTCTGGGTTTCCATTCAAATTTTAGGATTCTTTTTTTTTTACAGTTCTTTGAAAAAATGCCATTAGTATTTTGACAGAGATTGTAATGAATCTGAAGATTTCCTTGTGTAGTGTGATTATTTTAACAATACTAAATTTTCCAATGTATGAGCAAGGTATATATTTCCTTCTCTGTGTGTAAATGTGTGTGTTGTCTTCAATTTCTTATAGATTTTTAAGTACAGGTTTTCAGTTCCTTGCTTAGCTTTATTCCTTGATATTTTATTGCCAACAAAAGTCTGTTTAGTCAAGGCTATGGTTTTTCCAGTGGTCATGTATGGATGTGAGAGTTGGACTGTGAAGAAGGCTGAGCGCCGAAGAATTGATGCTTTTGGTACTGTGGTGTTGGAGAAGGCTCTTGAGGGTCCCTTGGACTGAAAGGAGATCCAACCAGTCCATTCTGAAGGAGATCAGCCCTGGGTGTTCTTTGGAAGGAATGATGCTAAAGCTGAAACTCCAGCACTTTGGCCACCTCATTTGAAGAGTTGACTCATTGGAAAAGACTCTGATTCTGGGAGTGATTGGGGGCAAGAGGAGAAGGGGATGACAGAGGATGAGATGGATGGATGGCATCACGGACTCTATGGACTTGAGTCTGAGTAAACTCCGGGAGATGGTGATGGACAAGAAGGCCTGGCATGCTGCGATTCATGGGATTGCAAAGAGTCGGACACGACTGAGTGACTGAACTGAACTGAATTGAATATGATTGTAAATAGTTGTTCATTTGTCAATTGCTAAGTCATGTCAGACTCTTTGTGACCCCATGACCAACAGCATGCCAAGTTTCCCTGTCCATTACTATCTTCCAGAGTTTGCTCAAACTCATGCCCATTGACTTGGTGATACCATCCAAACATCTCATCTTTGTTGCCCCCATCTCCTCCTGCCCTCAATCTTTTCCTGCTCTCAGGTCTTTTCCAGTGAGTCAGTTCTCATTGTAAATAGTATTGTTTTCTTAATTTTTATTTCCTTTAGTTCCATGTTAGTGTGAAGAAATACAATATATTTCTAGATATTAATTTAGTATTTTGCACCTTTACTGAATTATTTATTAGTTGTATTTTTTTTTGTTTTTGTTTTTGCTGATATCTTTAAGATTTTCAATATATAGCATTATATCAACTGCAAACAGTAAACAATTTGCTTCTTCCTTTCCAATTGGGAACACTTTTATTTCTTTTCCTTGTCTGATTGCTCTTGTTAGGACTTTCAATAAACTTGAGTAAAGAAAACCGGTTTAGAGTAAAAGTGGTTAGAATGGTCATCCTTGTCTTGATCTTAGAATAAATGCTTTCAACTAGTCATTGTGGAGTGTGATGTAGGCTGTTGTTTTGCCATGTGATGTGCTTAGTTGCTTCCGTTGTGTCTGACACTTTGTGACCCTATGGACTGTAGCCCACCAGGCTCCTCTCTGTTCATGGCATTCTCCAGTCAAGAATGCTGCTCTCCCCCAGGGGATCTTCCTGACCCAGGGAGTGAACCCACATCTCCTTCTCTCTTGCATTGCAGGCAGATTTATTTACACACTGAGCCACCTGGGAAGCCCATCATTTTGTCATATATGGACGTAATCATGTTAAATTTTGTTCCCTCTATATCTACCATGCTGAGAGTTATTTTTGATAATAAATTAATGCTGAATTTTGTCAAAACTTTTTGTGCATCTATTGAGATTATCATATGATTTTTATTATTCAATGTCAATGTGGTATGTCACATTTATTGATGTGTGAATATTGAAACATCTTTAAATTTTGGTAATAAATCCCAAATTACCCTGGTGTATTATCCTTTTAAATTATTATCAAATTCAGTTTGATAATATTTGCTGAAATTTTTGCATCCATTTTCAGGAATATTGGTTAGCAATGTTTTAAAGAAAGAAAATTTGTGATGTTTGTATCTTTCAGTATTGAGTTGATGTTGCCTTTAACATGTATCCAGAAGCATGTTTCTTCTTCAATTTTTTTGAAATAATTTGAAATATATAGGTGTTACTGCCTCTTTCAATGCTTGTTTAAATTACATGTGAAGTCATCTGGTATTGGATTTTTGTTGGCTGGGTGTAATTTGATTACAGATTCAATACCATTAGTGGTAATTGTTCTGCTCATATTCTATTTCTTTAGGATACAACTCAGAACATTTTAGGTTTCTTGGAATTTATTTATTTCTTTTATATTTGCCATTTATTGGCAGGTTTCTAGGAATTTATCGATTTCTTTAAGGTTTTCTTTTATTGGCCTATAATTGCATTGTACTGTTTTATGCTCCTTTGTATTTCTGTAGTGTTGTTTGTAATGTCTCCTCTTCTGTTTCTGCTTTTCTTTATCTGTGCCCTATCTCCTTTCTCTTTATTGTTTTAGCTAAAGATTAATCAGTTTTTCTTTATCTTTTAAAATAATCAATTTTTCATTCATAGATATTTTTCTCCCTATTTTTATTTATTTATTTATTTATTGCTTTCATGTCTTCTAGTTCTTTCCTTCTAATTTTACTTTTTTAATATTTTCCAGTTGATTGAAGCTAGGTAATTTATTTGAGAGTTTTCTTATTTCCTGAGATAAATTTGTATTAGTTCGGTTCAGTTTAATCACTCAGTCATGTCTGGCTCTTTGTGACCCCATGGACTGCAGCACTCTAGGCTTTCCTGTCCATCACCAGCTCTTGGAGCCTACTCAAACTATGTCCATCGAGTTGGTGATACCATCTAAGTATCTCATCCTCTGTCGTCCTTTTCTTCTCATGCCTTCACTCTTTCCCAGAATCAGGGGGTTATCAAAGAGACAATTTTTCCCATCAAGTGGCCAAACTATTGGAGCTTCAGCTTCAACATAAGTCTTTTCAATGAATATTCAGGACTGATTTCCTTTAGGATTGACTGGTTTGATCCCCTTGCAGTCCAAGGGACTCTCAAGAGTCTTCTCCATCACCATTGATCAAAAGTATCAATTCATCAGTGCTTAATTTTCTTTATAGTCCAACTCTCACCAAACATGACTACAGGAAAATCCATAGCTTCAACTAGACACAACTTTTTCAGCAAAGTAATGTCTCTGTTTTTAAATAAGCTATCTAGATTGGTCATAGCTTTTCTTCCAAGGAGCAAATGTCTTACAATTTCATGGCTAGAGTCACCATCTGCGTGATTTTGATGCCTAAAATAAAGTCTGTCACTGTTTTCATTGTTACTCTAGTTACAGTGAAGTGATGGGACCAGATACCATGATCGCTTTTCCACGCTTCTTTTTAAATTTCATCAAGACGCTCTTTAGTTCCTCTTTGCTTTCCACCATAAGGGTGATGTCATTTGCGTATCTGAGGTTATTGATATTTCTCCTAACAGTCTTGATTCCAGCTGTGCTTCATCCAGCCCTGTATTTTGTATGATGTACTATGCATATAATTTAAATAACCAGGGTGACAGTATATAGCCTTGACGTACTCCTTTCCTGAACGGGAACCAGTCCATTGTTCTATGTCCCATTCTAACTGTTGCTTCTTGACCTGCATACAAATTTCTCAGCAGGCAGGTAAGATGTTCTTGTGTTCCCATCTCTTTAATAATTTTTCAGAGTTTGTTGTGATCACATAGTCAAATGCTTTGGCATGATCAATAAAGCAGAAATAGATATTTTTTCTGGAAATATCTTGCCTTTTCTATCATTCAACAGACGTCGGCAATTTTCTAAATACAGCTTGAATAGCAAAGTTCACAGTTCACGTACTGATGAAGCCTGGAGAAGAGTGGAGAAATAGCTCCGGAAAGAATTTAGAGAAGGAGCCGAAGTGAAAACAACCCCCGGTTGTCAATGTGACTGGTGATGGAAGTAAAGTCTGATGCTATAAAGAGCAATGTTGCATGGAAACCTGGAATGTTAGATCCATTAATCCAGGTAAGTTAGAAGTTATCAAGCAGGAGATGGCAAATGTGAACGTTGACGATTTAGGAAACAGTGAACTAAAATGGACTAGAATGGGAGAATTTAATTCAGATGAACCTTATATCTACTACTGTTGGCAAGAATCCCTTAGAAGAAATGGAGTAGCCCTCATAATCAAGAATAGCCCAAAATACAGTACTTGACTGAAACCTCAAAATTGGTAGAATGATCTCAGTTCATTTCCAAGGCAATCCATTCAGTATCACAGTAATCCAAGTCTATGCCCCAAGAAGTAATACTGAAAAAGATGAGATTGAACAGTTTTATAAAGACCTACATGACCTTCTAGAACTAACACTCAAAAAAAATATCATTTTCATCATAGGGAACTGGAATCCAAATGTAGGAATTCAAGAGATACCTGGAGTAACAGGCAAGTTTAGCTTTGGCATGTAAAATGAATCAGGGCAAAGACTAACAGAGTTTTGCTAAGAGAACACACTGGCCATAGCAAACATCCTCTTCCAACAACACAAGAGACAACTCTACACATGGAGATCACCAGATGATCAACACCAAAATCAGACTGATTATATTCTTTGCACCCAAAGATGGAGAATTTCTATACAGTCAGCAAAAACAAGACTGGGACCTGACTGTTGCTAAGATCATGAACTCATTATTTCCAAGTTCAGACTTAAATTTAAGAAAGTAGGGAAAACTACTAGACCAGTCAGGTATGACCTAAATCAAATCCCTTACAACAATACAGTGGAAGTAACAAATAAATTCAAAAGATTAGATATGATAGACAGAGTGCCTGAAGAACTATGGATGAAGGTTCGTGATGTACAGGAGGCAGTGATGAAAACCATCTCCAATAAAATAAATGTAAAAAGGCAAAATGGCTGTCTGAGGAGGCCTTAGAAATAGCTGAGAAAGAAAAGAAGCTAAAGGCAAAGGAGAACAAGGAAGATATACCCATTTGAATGCAGAGTTCCAAAGAATAGCATGGAGAGGTAAGAAAGCCTTCCTCAGTGACCAATGCATAGAAATAAAGGAAAGCAATAGAATGGGAGAGACTATCAGTATCTTCAAGAAAATTAGAGATACAAAGGGAACATTTCATGCAGAAATGGGCACAATGAAGGATAAAATTTTATGGACCTCACAGAAACAGAAGATATTAAGAAGAGGTGGTAAGAATACACAGAAGACCTATACAAAAAATAACTTCATGACCCAGATAACTACAGTAGTGTGATTACTCACCTACCACCAAACATCATTGAATGCAAAGTCAAGTGGACCTTAGGAAGCATCACTATGAACAAAGCTAGTGGAGGTGATGGAATTCCAGTTCAGCTTTCAAATTCTAATTTTGTATACATTTTCTCAAAACTATTTTGCTGCATCAAATAGATTTTTTCATTGCTTTTCAATTTTCATTTGTATCTTTCTATTTTTATTTCCATTTCCTCAGCGACTCAATTTGTTTAGCAGCACATTGTTTGGCCTCCATATGTTCCTGGATTTTTCTTTTTCTTTTTTTTTTTTTAGTGGTTGAATTCTCCTCTTTCACTATTTTGGTTGGAAATAGTGCTTGATATGATATTAATCTTATGTTTATTGAGATGTGTAGTGTCCTGATAAGTGATGTCTCCTGAAGGACATTCCATTGTACTTAAAAAATGTGTACTATGCTGCTTTGATATGATTTGTTTATATATATATATAAAGTCTAACTATTCCAATGTACTATTTTAGTCCACTGATTCCTTATTGATTTTCTGTCTGAATGATCTGTTCACTGATGAATGTGGGGTGCTAAAATCTCCTATTATTACTGTATCACTGTCAATTTCCTCCTTTATGTTTATTAATAGTTGTTTTATATTTATGTGTTTCTATGTTGGAAATATATGTATTTATAGTTGTTAGATGACACCACCTTTATGGCAGAAAGTGAAGAACTAAAGAGCCTCTTGATGAAAATTAAAGAGGAGAGTGAAAAAGTTGGTTTAAAGCTCAACATTCAGAAAACTAAGATCATGGCATCCAGTCCCAACACATCATGGTAAATAGATGGGGAAACAGTGGAAACAGTGACAGACATTATTTTCTTGGGCTCCAAAATCACTGCAGATGGTGACTGCAACCATGAAATAAAAAGAGGCTTACTCCTTGGAAGGAAAGTTATGACCAACCTAGACAGCATATTAAAAAGCAGAGACATTACTTTGCCAACAAAGGTCCATCTAGTTAAGGCTATGGTTTACCAGTAGTCATGTATGGATGTTAGAGTTGGACTATAAAGAAGCTAAGTGCTGAAGAATTGATTCTTTTGAACTGTGGTGTTGGAGAAGACTCTTGAAAGTCCCTTGGACTGCAAGGAGATCCAACTAGTCAATCCTAAAGGAAATCAGTCTTGAATATTCATTGGAAGGACTGATGTTTAAGCTGAAGCTCCAATACTTTGGCCACTTGATGAGAAGAGCTGACTCATTTGAAAAGATCCTGATGCTGGGAAAGATTGAAGGTAGGAGGATAAGGGGATGACAGAAGATGTGATGGTTGGATAACATCATTGACTCAGTGGACATGAGTTTGGGTAAACTCCAGGAGTTGGTGATGGACAGAGAGGCCTTGCATGCTGCAGTCCACAGGGTTGCAAAGAGTCAGACATGACTGAGCGACTGAAGTGAACTGATAGTTTTTAAATATTCCTTTTGAATTGATGCCTTTATCATTATATAAATTCCTTCTTTGCCTCTTGTTGCAGTGTGTTTAAAGTATATTACATCTAATTATAAGTGTTGCTACTTCAGATTTCTTTTTGTTTCCATTTGCAGGGAGCACTTTTTTTTTTTTTTTAATCTCCAGAATTAAATCCATATTTAGACCAATATGAGTCACCTATAGGCAGTATATTTTTGGGTATTATTTTATATACTTAGTTACTCTGTGTTTTGATTGGAGCATTTAGTTAATTTACTGAACTTCCCAGGTGACACTAGCAGTAAAAAAATCCACCTGCCAATGCAGGAGATGCAAGTTCAATCTCTGGGTCAGGAAGATTCCCTGGAGAAAGCAATGGAAACCCACTCTAGTATTCTTGTCTGGATACTTCCATGCACAGAGAAGTTTGGCAGGCTATTTTACATAGAATCACAAAGAGTTGGGCACGACTGAACAACTGAGCACTGGCACCAGTTCATTTTCATTTAAAATAATGACAGGTGTGTAGTTATTGTAACTTTTTTAGTTGTTTCATGGTTGCTTTTGTAGCTCTTTTTAGTTCCTTTCTTATTTGCTGTCTACTTTTGTTATTTCATTAATATCTTTTGTGTTATATTTTTATTTCCTACCGAAAGCATCAGTTCCTAGGCAGGTTGATAAGAAGTCTGAGAGTCCCTGAAGAGAGAGAACTCTGGGGTTCTCAAAGAAGAGATAGGGGTCTGGAATTCTCAAGGAGGAGGAAAGGATGAACGTTCTTCCCCTCCCCCGGCTCTCTACACTCCTTAGTCTTAGTCACATAAAGTGTTTTTTACTTTAAGGCTGGAACTGATGATTAGACAATAAACAGCTCATTTTAAACTCTGTACTAGGGATTATATAACAACAATGTATCCTGCTTGAGGACAGTTTCTCCTTCCTGAAAACCTTCTGACTAATCCTGATATTTTAGGATGTATATTATGGGAGTGGGCCTGGTAGGATCTTTCTATTGTTAAATTCCAATCCTGTTATTTTAAAAT
Source organism: Oryx dammah (assembly GCF_014754425.2). Lineage (NCBI taxonomy): Eukaryota > Metazoa > Chordata > Mammalia > Artiodactyla > Bovidae > Oryx > Oryx dammah. Next base: position 59,402,042 of record NW_024070192.1, on the reverse strand, counting down.
GTAAATTATAGAAGTGGGTCTAGTAAGATCTTTACAACTTTGAGACATTCTTTTGATTTATTGTAATAGCCAGTTAAAATAGTACATAACTCCATTGCTTAAACTAATGGGGGGGCACTCTCCATCCCCCTTCTGATGTCTAAGTCAGAAGCTTTCTCTGTCCCTTTTATACTTTAATAAACCTCTGCTACATAAAAGCTCTTGACTGATCAAGCCTGGTTTCTGGTCCCAAAACAAATCTTCTTCAGAGATCACTAATCTGACACTGTTCACAATAAGCTATCACTACTCCCCATTTTATGGAACTATTATAGTATTTTTGTTTTTGTTTTGTTTTTTTTAGCTTCACCCTGAACAAATACTTTCTCCATTCTGTGGCTTGACTTTTCTTTTTGTTTATGGTTTCTCTTCTTGTGTAAAAGCCCCTAAGTTTAATTAGTTCTCATTTGTTTATTTTTGTGTTATTTCCATTTGTCTAGAGTTCAGTTCAGACATTCAGTCATGGCTGACTACTTGTGAACTCATGGACTGCAGCATGCCAGGCTTCCCTGTCCATCAACAACACCCAGAGCTTGCTCAAACTCATGTCCATCAGTCGGTGATGTCATTCAACCATCTCATCCTCTGTCATCCCCTTCTCTTTCTGCCTTCAGCATCAGGGTCTTTTCCAGTGAATCAGTTATTTGCATCACGTGGCCAAAGTATCCAAGCTTCAGCCTCAGCATCAGTTCTTCCAGTGAATATTCAGGACTGATTTTATTTGGGATTGACTACTTGGATCTCCTTGCAGTCCAAGGGACTCTCAAGAGTCTTCTCCAACGTAACAGTTCAAAAGCATCCAGTTTTGGTGTTAAGCTTTCTTTATGGTCCAACTCTCACATCTATACATGACAATTGGAAAATCCAAAGCTTTGACTAAATGGACATTTGTGGGCAAAGTCATGTCTCTGCTTTTTAATATGCTCTCTCGGTTGGCCATAGCTTTCCTTCCAAGGAACAAATGTTCCTTCATGGCTTCAGTCAACATCTGCAGTGATTTTGGAGCTCAAGAAAATAGTCTGTCACTGTTTCCACTGTTTCCCTATCTATTTGCCATGATATGATGGGACTGGATGCCATAGCTTTCTTAATGCTGAGATTTAAGTCAGCTTTTTCCCTCTCCTCTTTTACTTTCATTAAGAGGCTTTTTAGTTCCTGCTTTCTGTCATAAGGGTGGTGTCATCTGCATATCTAAGATTATTGGTATTTCTCCTGGCAATCTTTATTCCAACTTGTGTTTCATCCAGCCCTGCATTTCACATGATGTAATTTGCATATAAGTTGAATAAATAGGGTGACAATATATAGCCTTGATGTATTACTTTTCCAATTTGGAACCATCCATTGGTCCATGTCTGGTTCTAACTGTTGCTTCTTGAGCTGCATACAGATTTCTCAGGAAGCAGTTAAGTTCCCATCTCTTGAAGAATATTCCAGTTTGTTGTGAGCCACACAATAAAAGGCTTTAGTCTAGTCAATGAAGCATAGGCAGATGTTTTTTTCTGGAACTATCTTGCTTTTTCTGTGATCCAAAAGATGTTGGCAATCTGATCTCTGGTTCTTCTGTCTTTTTTAAATTCAGCTTGAGCATCTGGAAATTTTTAGTTTACAGATTTGTTGAAGCTTAGCTTGGATAAACTTGAGCATTACTTTGATAGCATGTGAGATGAGTGCAATTTTGCCATACTTGAACATTCATAAACAGTGGCAGATTTATTTCTTTTCCAGATTTGGGAAAATGGCATTGAAACATGTATAATATCATATAAGAAACGAATCACCAGTCCAGGTTCAATGCAGGATACCGCATGCTTGGGGCTGGTGCACTGGGATGACCCAGAGGGATGGTACGGGGAGGGAGGTGGGAGGGGGGTTCAGGATGGGGAACACGTGTACACCCGTGCTGGATTCATGTTGATGTCTGATATAACCAATACAACATTGTAAAGTAATAAATAATAATAATAGATTCCCTTTATTTTATTTTGTTCTCTGATTGTTGTAACTAGGACTTCAAAAACAATATTGAGTGAAACTGGCAAGATTAGGCTGTTCCTGATCTTAACAGAAAGGTTTTCAGCATTTCACCATTGATTATAATGCTATTAGTGGATTTGTCATATGTGGCCTTTATTATATTCAAGTATATTCTCTCTATGCCTACTTTCACTTTTAATATTTTTTTACACTTTATATCTTTTAGTTCTGTGTATCCCTTAACTACTTACCTTAAATATAGTTGCATTTGTCTTTTTAAACTTTCTACTAGCTTCATAAGTGACTGGTTTACCACCTTTGCTCTATATTTTTTTCTTAACCATTGAGATAATTTTCCTTTTGTTAAGTTTCATATTTCTAATTTTGTTCTTGTGTTTTTCACATAGAGAAATTAAATGGACATTTCTTGTAATGTCAGTTTAGTGGCACTGACATCTTTAAGCTTTTACTTCTCTGTAAAACTATTTATCTCAGTTTCAATCTGAATGCTATCTTTGCCAGGCAGGGTAAACTTGGTTGCAGAGTTTTTCTTATCATCATGGAGTATGTTTAACTGCTCCCTTCTGGGAGCTCCTTTTTGCTGAAAAGTCAAAACATAGTTTTATGGGAGTTTGTACATAACAGGTTTTTAAAATTCTACCTTAATCTTTTATTTTTGCAACTTTAGTTATGATGTGTTTTGATGTAGATCTCTCTGGCTTAAACTTCTTGGAGACTCTCTTTGTTCCCTGCCACTTAATCTTTGTTCCCTTTCTCAGGTTAGGAGTGTTTTTAGTTATTATCTCTTCAAATGTAATATGTCATTCTTTGTTCCTTTCTCTATCTCTCCTTCTTCTAGTACTCTTATAACATGCAAAGAGGCTCGATTTCTCCCAGAAATATCTGTCATCATGTATTTTTATTTTTATTTTTTTTCTTTTTCTGTTCAGCTTAAGTGATTCCTACTACTTTGTCTCCCAGTGTTCTGGTTTGTTCTTCTATATTATCTAATCTATGTTTTATTGAAATACAAGTGATTTACACTATCATAATTGTTTCAGGTATACTAAATAGTGATTCAATATTTTGTAGAGCATATTCCATCATGAGTTAGGAAAAAAAAAATGGTATAATTCCCTGTTATAAAGTATATCTTTATTGTGCTCTAGTATATTTTTAATCTTTAAACTTTGTTATTGTATTCTTCAGCTCTGTTTGATTTTTCTTCTTATTTCTAACTCTTGTGAAAATTATCAGTTCGTTTTCACTCTTTACTGAGTTTGGTAGGCATCCTTATAATTGTTACCTTGAGCTCTTTATATGGTAGGTTACTTATCTCCATTTTGTTTAGTTCTTCTCCTGAGGATTTCTCTTGTTCCTTCATTGAGAATAAGATTCTCCTGTCTCTTCCTTTTGCCTAAATCTCTGTGTTTACTGTATATGTTAAGTAGGTTGATTACATATCCTGATCTTGGAGAAATGGCCTTTTGTAGAAAATGTTCTATTGGACCCAGCAGCACACTCTATATGCCTGACTACTGTCTCTTAGGTGGCTTGTGTGTACCCTTCTGTTGTGGAGCTGACTACTGTGGGCATGCTGTTTGTCAAGACAAGTTCCTGAGCCTGTTGACTGCAGGACCTGCATTTTAGGAGGCTGCTGGTCCACTGGTAGGGACGGCAGCTGGTGGTGGGTTTCAGGGGGTGAAGTGTATGTACCAATCTGCTGATGGAGAGCCACATCCTAGGGTAACTGGCTCCACATCTTGAGGATGAGGTACAATGTCTGATATTGGCTAACTGATGGTGCTATGTCCCTGGCTTGCTGGTTGCAGGGCCCAAGTGAGCCCAGGGCTTTTACTGACTTGCTGATGGGCAGGGCTAGGTCCTGGAGCATATGGCTATGTCAACTGAGGCATTTTTGGCTAGGGCTAGCCCACTGGTAGGTGGGCTCAGGGGTGCCCTGGGATGACGATGACCTGCTTATGAGTGCAAGCTTCAAGGCTTAATAGACTGGAGAGAGCTCCAAAATGGGGCTTACAAGCACCAGTGTCTCTGTGGTATATGACCTTACTAAAATGACTGTTACCTGCATCTCCATCTCCAGGGGAGACCTATTTAACTACTATAGCTTTAAGAAGCCCTCAAAGATCAACAGGATGGTCTGACCCATACTATTTCACATGTCTGTGACTCCACTACCACTCAAAGAATGTGAAATTTTGTATACACTCTGTAAGAGTGATGTTTCTATTTCTTAAAGCTCTCCACTTATTCCGTACATAAGCCTCACAGACATCAAATTTCAATGTTCTGGAGGCTCTTTCTTGTGCAGGACTCCCAGGCTAGAAAGTTCGATATGGGGCTTGGACCCTTTGCTCCTTGGGGAGAACTTCTGTAATGTGATTAAATGATTATTTTTCTTTCTATGGGTCACCTGCCTTGGGATATAAGATTGGACTATACTGCATCTATTCCCTTCTACCCACTTTATTGAAATTCTTTATATTTTTATTTTTGAAAATATATTTTCCAGTCTACAGGTAGTTCTCATAGATAATTTCTCTGTTAATAGCTGTAATTTTGATGTCCCCATGGAATTTTCATTTAAATATGAATGACTGTATGAAAAAATGAATGAAAGATATATTCTCATTGTCTATGTTGTTGTTGAATCACTCAGTCGTCTCCAACCCTTTGCAATTCCTTGGTCTGCAGCATGCAAGATTTCCCTGTCCTTCACCATCTCCCGGAATTTGCTCAAACTCATGTCAATCTAGTTGATGATGCCATTCAATCATTTCAACTTCTGTTATCCCGTTCTTCTGCCTTCAATCATTCCCAGGATAAGAGACTTTTCCAATGAATTGGCTCTTCACATCAGGTGGTCAAACATTTGAGCTTCAGCATCAGTACTTCCAATGAATATTCAGGGTTGATTTTCTTTAAGATTGAATGGTTTAATCTCCATGTAGCCCAAGGGATTCTTAAGAGTTCAAAAGCATCAGTTATTCAGGGTTCAGCCATCTTTATGATACAACTCTCACATATGAACATGACTCCTGGGAAATCTATAGCTTTGGCCATGTGGAACTTTGTCAGCAAAGTAATGTCTCTGGTTTTTAAAAAACTCTCTAGATTTGTCATAGCTTTTCTTCCAAGGAGCAAGCCTCTTTTGCTTTTATGACTGAAGACACTATCAGCACTGATTTTTGGAGTCCCACAAAATAGTGTCTGTCACTGTTTCCATCATTTCCCCATCTATTTACCATGAAGTGATGGGACTGGATGCCATGATCGTCGCTATTTGAATTTTGAGTTTTAAGCCAGCTTTTTCACTCTCCTCTTTCACCTTGATCAAGACCCTGTTTAGTTCCTGTTCGCTTTCTGCCATAAGGGTGGTATCATCTACATATATGAGATTATTGATATCCTTCCCAGCTATCTTGATTCCAACTTGTGCTTCATCCATCCCAGGATTTTACATGATGTACTCTGCATAGAAGTTAAATAAGTATGATAACGATGTACAAACTTGATGTTTTTCTTTCCCAATTTTGAATCAGTCCATTGTTCCTTGTCCAGTTGTAATGGTGGTTTCCTTAATTGCATACAGATTTGTAAGGAGACAGATAAAGTGGTCTGGTATTCTTATCATCTGAAGAATTTTCCAGTTTGTTGTGATCTACACAGTCAAAGGCTTTAGTGTAGTCAATAAAGCAGAAGTAGATGATTTTTCTGGAATTCTCTCTCTCTCCCTCTCTCTCTCTCTCTCTTTTTTTTCCCCTATGATTCAATGGATGTTAGAAATTTGATCTCTGGTTCTTCTGCCTTTTCTAAATCCAGCTTGTACATCTGGAAGTTCTCAGTACATGTACTGTTGAAGCATAGATTGGAGGATTTTGAGTATTACCTTGCTAGCATGTAAAATGAGTACAATTGTGCAATAGTTTGAACATTCTTTGGCATTGACCTTCTTTGGGATTGGAATGAAAACTGACCTTTTCCAGTCCTATGGCACTGCTGAATTTTCCAAACTTGCTGACATATTGAATGCAGCACTTTCACTGCATCATCTTTCAGGATTTGCAGTAGCTCAACTTGAATTCCATCACCTCCACTAGCTTTGTTCATAGTAATGCTTCCTAAGGTCCACTTGCCTTCACACTCCAAGATATCTGGCTCTAGGTGAGTGATCACACCATCATGGTTATCTGGGTTTTAAAATATTTTCTGTAGTTTGCCTTTCTATTCTTGCCACTCTTCTTAATATCTTCTGCTTCTATTAGATACTTGCCCTTTCTATCCTTTATTGTTCCCATCTTTGTATGAAATATTCCCTTGATACCTCTAATCTTTTGAGGAGATATCTAGTTTTTCCCATTCTACTGTTTACCTCTATTTCTTTGCATATTTCAGTTAAGAAGTCTTCTTATCTCTCCTTGCTATTCTTTGGAACTCTGCATTCAGAGTTCCAAAGACTACTTCATAGTCTATTTCTGCTTCATTGACTACTCTAAAACCTTTGACTGTGTGGATCACAACAAACTGTGATAAATTCTTCAAGAGATGGGAATACCAGACCACCTTACCTGCCTCTTGTGAAAACTGTATACAGATAAAGAATCAACAGTTAGAACCAGACATGGAGCAATGGACTAGTTCAAAATTGGGAAAAGAGTACAACAAGGCTATCTAAAAGTTCATGCAAAATGCCAAGCTGGATGAAGCACAATCTGAAATCAAGATTCATGGCAGAAGAATCAATAACCTAAGATATTCAGATGACACCACTCTGATGGCAAAAAGTGAAGAACAAAAGTTCCTCTTGATGAACGTGAAAGAAGAGAGTGAAAAAGCTGGCTTAAAAATCAATATTTTAAAAATGAAGATCATAGCATCTGGTCCTATTTTATCTTTGCAAATGGATGGGGAAACAATGCAAACAGTGACAGACTTCATTTTCTCAGGCTCCAAAAGCACTGCAAATTGTGACTGCAAGTATGAAATTAGAAAATGTTTGCTCCTTGGAAAGATAACTATGACAAACCTAGGAGAGTATTTAAAAACAGAGACAGTACTTTGCCTACAGAGCTCCATATTCTCAAATTTATGGTTTTTCCAGTAGTCACATATGAATGTGAAAGCTGGACAATAAAAAGGCTGAGTGTTGAAGGATTGATGCCTTTGAACTGTGGTGCTGGGAAGACTCTTGAGAGACTTTTGAATAGTAAGGAGATCAAATAAGCCAATCTTTAAGGAAACAGACACTGAACATTCATTGGAAGGACTAATGCTGAAGCTGAAGCTCCAATACTTTAACCACTTGATGCAAAGAGCCATATCATTGGAAAAGTCCCTTACTTGGAAAAGATTGAAGGTAGGAAAGAGGACAACAGAAGACAAGATAATAGAATGGGATCATTGACTGAATGAACCTGAGTATGAGCAAACTCCAGGAGATGGTGAAAGACAGGGCAACCTGGCATACTGCAGTCTATGGGGTCACAAAGAGTGGGACATGACTGAGTGACTGAACAACAACTGCATTCAAATGGGTATATCTCTCCTTTTCCCCTTTGCCTTTCACTTCTCTTCTTTTATCAGCTATTTGTAAGGACTCTTCAGACAACCATTTTTCCTCTTTGCATCTCTTTTTTGGGGGGATGGTTTTGATCATAGCCTCCTATACAGTGTTGCAAATCTCCATCCATAGTTCAGGCATCCTGTCAGATCTAATCCATTGACTCTGTTTGTCTCTTCCACTGTATATTGTAAGGGATTTGATTTAGGTCATACCTGAATGGAGTAGTGATTTTCCCTACTTTCTTCAACTTAAATATGAAATTTACAATAAGATATTCATAATCTCAGCCACAGTCAGCCTCAAGTCTTGTTTTTGCTGACTATATTCAGCTTTTCCATATTCAGCTGCAAATAACATAATCAATCTGATCTAGTGATGTCCACCTGTTGAGTTATCTTCTGTTCTTGGAAGAGGGTGCGTGCTATGACCCGTGTGTTCATTTGGAAAAATTTCAGTAACTTTTGCCTTGCTTCATTTTGTACTCCAAGGCCAAACTTGCCTGTTACTCCATATATCTCTTGACTTCCTACTTTATATTCCAGTCCTCTATAATGAAAAGTGCATCTTTTATCTGATGCTAGTTCAAGAAGGTCTTGTAGATATTCATAGAACTGTTCAACTTCAAGTTCTTCAGCATTGGTGGTTGAGGTATAACTTGTATTACTGTCATATTGAATGGATTGCCTTGTAAATTAACTGAGGTCATTCTGTTGTTTTTTTAGATAGCATCCTTGTATTGTATCTTGGATTCTTATTGACTGTGAGGGCTACTCCCTTCATGGTGTATAGTTTTTATTAATACATGATCAGTGTTTTGGCTACAAACTGGTAGCAGTATTTCAGCTTCTATGCAAAATAACAGAATATAATGAGATTACAGTATTTATTTCAAAATTGTGGAGAAACATTTTTATTGCCCAAGATAGATGTAAAGCTGGATTTTGAACCTCGGTTACTTGGTCCAAATTCCTGTTCTCTGTGTTTTATCTCAGTTATCTGAAACCCATTAAATAAATAAACTTTATTTCTTAAATGTAGGGCACATCTTTAGGCTCTCTACTGAAGTTGGTCAAAGAGACACCTGTAAGGAACATTATTATGTACTTAACTTAAATGGCCTCAGATAAATGAGCTGCATTTGCACACCTGAGGCTGCAGTGCCCTAGATTTAGTAATCTAGCACAAAACAGAACAAGTCAAGGAAACGACATGGTTAGAGTTTGTGATGAGACAGTAAGAAGTAAAATTTTGGTCATCCTGACACATTTTACTACCTAAAAGCTGTGATTTCTTTCCCAAATGCTATACTACAAATCTATAAAAACTAAAGTAGGAAATGAAGCCTAAAATCCCCAAGTGTGACACATTTTAGGCTATTTCCAAGTAGGAAGTGATAATAACGATTTCCTTTTCTGAATTTCAAAATCTAGGATGAGGATTTAGCAAGACAGAATGCTTAACCATGAGGAACGCTGATTTTCCTCCTGATTTTGTTATATTAAGAACTTCTGTATGTCCTTTAAAGGGGTTTCTGATACGATATTTTCTAACTAGGATTTCTAAATTTACTCAGGCAGAGGAAGCAAAGCTGGTTCCATTGACAAGGGAAGCTCAGCAGAGTAAAATAATCAGCTTTTCCTGTTTCTGCCCAGATGTCTCCATCACTAGTTTGAAGGTTTCACTTTTTCCTCATTAATGCCTTAATTTTAACATAAATGACTAGATAAATCTTTTAATTCAGATGATGATAAGTAGGCACATTGCTGCTGTTGCTGCTGTTAAGTCGCTTCAGTCATGTCCGACTCTGTGCGACCCCATAGATGGCAGCCCACCAGGCTTCCCCGTCCCTGGGATTCTCCAGGCAAGAACACTGGAGTGGGTTGCCATTTCCTTTTCCAATGAATGAAAATGGAAGTGAAGTCGTGTCTGACTCTTAGCGACCCCATGGACTGCAGCCTACCAGGCTCCTCCATCCATGGGATTTTCCAGGCAAAAATACTGGAATGGGGTGCCATTGCCTTCTCCGAATAGGAGAAGACTATTATTTACTTATAATTACCTAAAACTGAAAACAGCACAGATTTTCACCCCTTGGTGAATGGCAAAAGCCGTGTAGTTCATTCACCATCAAATATCACTCAATAATAAAAGAAACAACTACTAACACACACACAATGCCATGGATTAATCTCAGTTGCATTATACTAAATAAAAGAAGCCAAATTCAAAGGCTACATAGTTTAATGAATTTATTTATAAAATATTTGGGAAAAACAAAAGTACAGGAATAGAAAATATATCAGTTGTTGCCAGAGCCTGGTGGTGGGGAGTGGTATATGGTCTAAAATTGTTTACACAGGAATTGAGGGGAAGGTGACAGAACTGCTTTATATCATGACTGTGGTACTGGTTATAAGATTGTACACCCGTGGTGGATTCATGTCAATGTATGGCAAAACCAATACAGAATTGTAAAGTAAAATAAAAAATAAATAAATAAATAAATTAGAAAAAAAAAGTAAAAAAAAAAAGATTGTATATGTTTATTAGAACTGACAAAATTGCATGCTTAAAGAATAAAATTTACTGTGTGTAAATGTCACTTTAATTAAACTAAACTTAAATTTCTACAATGGAAAACAACTCTATAGCCAGTGAGATGGTTAAAATTAAAATAATCATCAATGCCAATTGTTACTGAGACCATGGACCAAGTAAAACTCTCATTTCTCTTAGTAATGTAAAATAGTACAGCTAGTTTGGGGAAAAAAAAATGGTTTGGTAGCTTCTGATAAACATAATAATCATGATGATCCTATATGCAAGGCAGCAAAAGAGACACAGATGTAAAGAACAGACTTATGGACTTTGTGGGAAAAGGGGAAGGTGGGATGATTTGAGAGAATAGCATTGAAATATGTATATTAGCTATGCAAAATAGATGACCAGTGCAAGTTTGATGTATGCATCAGGCACTCAAAGTTTGTGATCTGGGACAACCCAGAGGGATAGGGTATGGAGGGAGGTGGACGTGAGTTCAGGATGGGGGATACATGTGGACCCATGGCTGATTCATGTTGATGCATGGCAGACCATCACAATATTTTAATTAAATTATCCTCCAATTAAAATAAATTAATTAACTTTAAAGAAATAATCATATAGCCTAGAAATTTCAATCCTAGGTATTTACCCAAGTAAATTTCAAATTGAAGTTTTGGATGCTCCCACTTATATCATCTGATATCATCATCAGTTTGCACCTAAAAATGCAGCTCTGGTTTTACTTTGACTTTTACAATGCTGTTTTCTTCACTTTCTGAGTCATAAGATTTCTTAGACACTGGCAAGGGGATGGGTTGGGGGTGGTGTGGGGATTGCCAGACTTCTAGAGTTTAAGAATTCAAAGGGAGTTTAAGACCCACTCACTTTCCTAACTAAGTTGCCACCTGACTTGATGTACTTACAGGAAAGCACAGAATCTGGGCAGTGTCCAGGTAGGTCAGAAACAGGTCAGAGATCTGCTCTCCTGTTTCTGAAACCTGAGCAAGATTTCCTTTATTTTAATTTCCCTAATATGTGATAAGTTACTATAACATTAACTCTATGAATAAGGAATTTGGACCCTGATAGTGGAAAATACTTAGCATTTGTTGAGACAGCTCAAAGTTGGACGTTGGAGTCACCTGAAAGCTTGTTTACTAATGTGTCACTCATTTCTCACTTACTATGGGAAGACCAAAAACTTGGAAGTGGTAAAAGCTCATTCATCTAATCAATAAAATTAGTTTTGAAAAACTGATGCTCAAGAATCTAGTTTTGGACCATACTTGCTATATGTGCTTCTCTCTTAGAAAATCATGTTATGCTAATTTCTGGATAAAATATATCAGTATCAGTTCAGTCACATAGTCTTGTCTGACTCTTTGCAACCCCATGGACTTCAGCACACCAAGCACCCATGTCCATCACCACCTCCTGGAGTTTACTCAAACTCATATGCATTGAGTTGACGATGCCATCCAACCATCTCATCCTGTCATTCACTTCTCCTCCTGCCTTCAATCTTTCCCAGCATCAGTGACCCACAAGGAATTAACTGCCTTTTCAAAAGAGTCAGTTCTTCTAAAAGGGGCCAACGTATTGGAGTTTCAGCTTCAGCATCAGTCCGTCCAGTGAATATTCAGGACTGATTTTCATTAGGATGGACTTGTTGAATCTTGTTGCAGACCAAGGGACTCCAAGAGTCTTCTCCAACATCACAGTTCAAAGCCATCAATTCTTCAGCGCTCAGCTTTCTTTATAGTCGAACTCTCACATGCATAATGACTACTGGAAAAACCATAGCTTTCACTAGGTGAACTTTTGTTGGCAAAGTAATGTCTCTGCTTTTTAATATGCTGTCCAAGTTGGTTGTAACTTTTCTTCCAAGGAACAAGCATCTTTTGTTTCCATGGCTGCAGTCACCATCTGCAGTGCTTTTGGAGTCCAAAGAAATAGTCTGTCACCATTTCCATCGTTTTCTCATCTATTTGCCATGAAATGGTGGGAAAGATGCCCTGATCTTACTTTTCTGAAAGTTGAGTTTTAAGCCAACTTTTTCATTATCCTCTTTCACTTTCATCAAGAGGCTCTTTAGGTCTTCTTTGCTATCTTCCATAAGATTGGTGTCATCTGCATATCTGAGATTATTGATATTTCCCCTGGCAAACTTGATTCAAGCTTGTACTTCATTCAGCCCAGCATATCTCACGATGTATTCTGCATATAAATTAAATAAGCAGGGTGACAATATACAGCCTTGACATACTCCTTTCCCAATTGGGAACCAGTCTGTTTTTCCATGTCCAGTTCTAACTGTTGCTTCTAGACCTGCATACAGATTTCTCATGAGACAGTTAAAGTGGTCTGGTATTCCCATCTCTTAGAATTTTCCAGAGTTTATTGTGATCCACATGGTGAAAAGTTTTGGTGTAATCAATAAAGCAGAAGTGGATGTTTTTCTGGAACTATCTTGCTTTTTCTATGATCCAGCGGATGTTGGCAATTTGATCTCTGGTTCTTCTGTCTTTTCCAACAATCCAGCTTGAACATCTGGAAGTTCAGAGTTCACATACTATTTAACCCTGGCTTGAGAATTTTGAGCATTACTTTGCTAGCGTGTGAGATGAGAGCAGTTGTGCTGTAGTTTGAGCATTGTTTGACATTGCCCTTCTTTGGGATTGGAATCAAAAGTGAGATTTTCCAGTCCTGTGGCTACTGCTGAGTTTTCCAAATTTGTTGGCATAATGAGTGCAGCATTTTCACAGCACCATCTTTTAAGATTTGAAATAGCTCAACTGGAATTCCATTACCTCCACTAGCTTTGTTTATAGTAATGCTTCTTTTTTTTTTTTTTTCCTCTTTTATTTTATTTTTATTTTTTTAATTAATTAATTTATTTTTAATTTTTACTTTACAATTCTGTATTGGTTTTGGCATAGATTGACATGAATCCACCACAGGTGTACATGCGTTCCCAAACATGAACCCCCCTCCCACCCCCCTCCCCACAACATCTCTCTGGGTCATCCCCGTGCGTCAGCCCCAAGCGTGTCATATCCTGTATCAGACAGACTGGCATTTCGATTCTTACATGATATTATACATGTTTCAATGCCATTCTCCCAAATCATCACACCCTCTCCCTCTCCCTCTGAGTCCAAAAGTCCGCTATACACATCTGTGTCTTTTTTGCTGTCCTGCATACAGGGTCATCATTGCCATCTTCCTAAATTCCATATATATGTGTTAGTATACTGTATTGGTGTTTTTCTTTCTGGCTCACTTCACTCTGTATAATCAGCTCCAGTTTCATCCATCTCATCAGAACTGATTCAAATGTATTCTTTTTAATGGCTGAGTAATACTCCATTGTGTATATGTACCACAGCTTTCTTATCCATTCATCTACTGATGGACATCTAGGTTGTTTCCATGTCCTGGCTATAATGCTTCTTAAGGCCCACTTGACTTTGCATTCTAGGATGTCTGGCTCTAGATGAATGATCACACCCTCATTTTTATCTGGATCATGAAGATCGTTTTTGTATAGTCCTTCTGTATTCTTGCCATCTCTTATTAATATCTTCTGCTTTGATTAGGTCCATACTATTTCTTTCTTTTATTGTGTCCATCTTTGTATGAAATGCTCCCTTGATATCTCTAATTTTCTTGAAGTGATCTATAGTTTTCCCCATTCTATTGTTTTCCTCTATTTCTTTGCACTGATCACTGAGGAAGACTTTCTTAACTCTCCTTGCTTTTCTTTGAAAATCTGCATTTAAATGGGTATATCTTCCCTTTTCTCCTTTGCCTTTAGCTTCTCTGCTTTCTCAGCTATTTCTAAGGCCTCCTCAGACAACCATTTTGCCTTTTTGCATTTCTTTTCTTGGGGACGGTTTTCATCACTGCCTCCTGTACAATGTCACGAACCTCTGTCCATAGTTCTTCAGACACTCTGCCTATCAGATCTAATCCTTTGAATCTATTTGCCACTTCCAATGTATAATTGTATGGGATTTGATTTAGGCCATAACTGAATGATCTAGAGGCTTTCCCTACTTTCTTCAATTTAAGTCTGAATTTGACAATAATAAATTCGTGATCTGAGCCACAATCAGCTCCTGGTCTTGTTTTTGCTGACTGTATAGAACTTCCCTTTCTTTGGCTGCAATGAATACAAACAATTGGATTTTGGTATTGACTATCTGGTGATGCCCATGTGTAGAGTCTTCTCTTGTGTTGTTGGAAGAGGGTGATTGCTATGACCAGTTCATTCTTTTGGCAAAACTCTGGTAAGCTTTGCCCTGCTCCATTTGGTATTGCAAGGCCGAATTTGCCTTTTACTCCAGGTAACTTGACCTCTTACTTTTGCATTCCAGTCCCCTATAACGAAAAAGACAGCTTCTTTGGGGTGTTAGTTCTAGCAGGTCTTGTATGTTTTCATAGAACCATTCAGCTTCAGCTTCTTCAGCATTATTGGTGGGGGAATAGACTTGGATTACTTTATATTGAGTGGTTTGCCTTGAAAATGAACAGAGATCATTCTATTGTTTTTGAGATGGCATCCAAGTATTGTGTTTTGTACTCTTGTTGACTATAATGGCTACTCCATTTCTTGTAAGGGATTATTGCCCATAGACATAATGGTTTTCTGAGTTAAATTCACCCATTCCTGTCCATTTTAGTTCACTGATTCCTAAAATGTCAATGTTCACTCTTGCCATCTCCTGCTTGATAACTTCTAACTTACCTTGAATCATGGACCTAACATTCTAGGTACCTATGCAATATTGCTCATTTCAGCATTGAACTTTGCTTTCATCATCAGTCATGGCGACAACTGGCTGTTGCTTTTGCTTTGGCTCTGTCTCTTCATTCTTTCTAGAGTTATTTCTCCACTGATCTCCAGTAGCATATTGAGTACCTACCGACCTGAAGAGTTCATCTTTCAGTGTCCTATCTGTTGGCCTTTTCATACTGATCAAGGGGTTCTCAAGGCAAAAATACTAAAGTAGTTCCCATTCTCTTATCCAGTGGACCACGTTTTGTCAGAAATCTCCACCATGGCCCTCCATTTTGGGTGGCTCTACACTGCACGGCTCGCAGTTTCATTGAGCTAAACAAGGTTGTGGTCCATATGATCTGATTGTTTAGTTTTCTGTGATTGGGGGCTGACTCGGGGGGAATCTGGGCCTTGTTCTGATTGGCAGGGCCATGCTGTGTAAATCTTTAAACCAATTTTCTGTTGAAGGGCAGGGATGTATTCCCTCCCTGTTATTTGACTGGGGCTAAAATATGATGGAGATAATGAAGATAATGACCAGTTCCTTCAAAATTTCCCATGTACACACTGCTACACTCAGTGCCCTCAACTGTGCAGCAGGTCACCACCAACCCACACCTCCACCAGAGAATCCTGGACACTCACGGGTAAATCTGATTCAGTCTCTTGTGGGGTCAATGCTCCTTTCTCCTGGGTCTTGGTGGACATAAAGTTCTGTTTGTGCCCTCCAAGGGTCTGTTTCCCCAATTCTGTGGCTCTATGATGGGTTAATGGCAACCTCCTCCAAGAGGGCTTATGCTATACCCAGGTCTACTGTACCCAGAGGCCCGTCCCTGCAGCAGTCCACTGCTAACACATACCTCCTCAGGAGACACACAAACACAGTTCTGTCTCAGTCTCTGTGGGGTCCCTGGTGTGCACAAGGTATGTTTGAGCCCTCTGAGCATCTCTGGCAGGTATGGGGTTTGATTCTAAACACAATTTTGCCTCTCCTACCATCTTGCTGGGGCATCTCCTTTGCCCTTGGATGTGGGATATCTCCTCAAAATTGCTCCAAGCACTGCACACCCACCATTCCAGCACCTACCATATTGCTGGGGCTTCTCTGCCCCTGGACATGGGATCTCTCCTCACAGTTGCTCCAGTGCCAAAGAGCAGACATAGGGTAAAATATAAGAGAAAGTAGGGTAAAATATAAAAGAAAGGTAAATCTGAAGAAAAAACATTATAGTCACACCAAAATTTAAGGAGCTGAGTCAGTTAGCTTAGAAGCTGATAAATGACAGCTAGCAGTAAATCAATGTTTATATTCAACAAAATTCTAGAAGGGATTGTTAACAAATAATAAATATCATCTTGAATTTTTGAAAATCTTGTGGATAAACAAATTCTTCTAGAAAATTTTTAGAGCAAGAAACTTTACATAGATCTTGGTTCGATCCCTAGGTCAGGAAGATCCCCTGAAGAATGGAACTCACTTCAGTATTCTTGCCTGGAGAATGCTATGGGCAGAGGAGCCTGGTGGACTCCAGTCCGTGAGTCACAAACAATCGGACATGACTGAGGTGACTTAGTGTGTGCACACACACACACACACATATATATATTCCTTTCTTTGGGGAAGCTGAAAGCCAAATCTGGCTGAGAGTTTATATTTCTATCCTCTTGTAACAGTGGTAAACAATGAATCATGGACCTAACATTCTAGGTACCTAGAAATGGAAATTTGTATGATAATTTGATAACAATATATTTGTCTAAATATTTACTTTTGTCCTTTTGTTAAAAAAAAAGTATTGGGGATTTTACTAACAAACATTCAAGTTTCTTAATAGTGTGACATTAAGCAAAGGAAAGAAAAAGTTTTATTTTCAAATCTTTATTCTTCAAGTAAATTAATTTCACTGAACTAAAACTGGAATTTGCTCAGTTTATTCTCCTGAGTAAATGTGCAGGTGCTATTTATTGATGCCATTTTAAAACTATTTGAAATAATGTGTGAAGCCAGAATTCTGTATCTGCTCAGTTAGTTAGATATTTAATTACATTAGAGCAAATGTAATGTTATTCCTGAAATTGAGGCTAGTTGTCACTATCATAGATTTGTGCACTTCTTTCTATTATTCATTTTTATGGCATTCATTTATTTCATAAATATTTAATTTAATTTCTTACTTTGTGCTAAGCATAGGAACATAATATAAATAAAAAGAGAAATATTAATAAAATTTACTAATAGTCAATATAGTGAATAAAATAGAAGTTTCTGACTTCATGTATCTTTCATTCTACTTTGTGATTAATTTCCACTAAAACTGTAAGGAGTTTCTTTTGATTTAGAGTATAAAAAATATATTTAAGCCAACACTCCTTATAAGAGTTTATAGGTTACCAACCAGTCCAGTCAAAGCTATGAGTTTTCCAGTAATCATATGTGGATGTGTGAATTGTACTATAAAGAAAGCTGAGCACTGAAGAATTGATGCTTTTGAACTGTGGTATTGGAGGAGACTCTTGAGAGTTCCTTGAACTGCAAGGAGATCCAATAAGTCCATCCTAAAGGAAATCAGTCCTGAATGTTCATTGCAAGGACTGATGTTGAAGTTGAAACTCCAATACTTTAGTCACCTGATGCAAAAAGCTGACTCATTTGAAAAGACCTTGATGCTGGGAAACATTGAAGGTGAGAGGAGAAGGGGACGAGAGAGGATGAGATGGTTGGATGGCATCACTGACTCAATGGACATGAGTTTGGGTAAACTCCAGTAGTTGGTGATGGTCAGGGAGGCCTGGTGTGCTTCAGTTGATGGGGTTGCAAAGAGTCAGATACGACTGAGCGGCTGAACTGAACTGAACCAATTAAATTACTTTTCCCTATTTAGAATCACTGTTGGAGACTTCGTTGTCAGTCCAGAAGTTAAGACTCCACGGTCTTCCATTGCAGGGGGCATGGGTGTGATCCGTGTTCAGGAACTAAGATCCTACATGCCGTGTGCATGGCCAAAAAGAAAAAAAAAAAAACAAAAACAAAACTAAGCATCACTGCTTCTCTCTGATGCCAAAATCTTGTGTCCTTGTCCAGCAATGCTGAATAGAAATACAGAGACAGATTTTGGAGGAAAAAAAAATAAAGAGTTGCTTTATTCTCTGCCAGGCAAGGGACACAATAGGCTAGTGCCTCAAAAACTGTGCTCCTTTCCTGTGGCATAGGGAGAGGTTTATTTTCTAGGGCTTGTAGTCTGGGGTAAGGTGATAAGTCTCAAAGTTATCAAGGCCTTAAATTAAAAAAAAAAAAAAAAAAGTCCTCTGCAAATTTATGGCCAAAGATGGTGTCGGGGGCTCAGCAACCTATCTAGTGTCCTTGAAGTTATCACCAGTGACTCTCTTTTTGAAATTCAGAATACTATAAGGGGGCATGTGGGGAGGAGAATACCACATGTACAGTGCAATTCATATGGAGTCAGACAGTAATTAACTTTTTTTTAGCTTTGTGAAGAACAAGACTAGCTACAAGTGTTTTTTAGTAGTCACTGCTAAAGAATAACCAAGATTGCTTAACTCCTTTCAGCTTGTTTATGTTGTTTATGCAGCTTGTTCATTGTTTCTTATTTTCCTTATTTATCAGAAGTCTCTTTTCTATTCAAGAACACCTTTATTTTATTTTTGCTGTAACATATCCATTCATGAATTGATATAACATCTTTTGTTAGTTTCTACCAAATTATTACTAATATTCCCTCTACCCCCAGGATAAGCATGCATTCTCTATCATGAAAGTCTGTTAGTATCCAATATCTAGAGCATCCAAGACTCTTTTACTTTTTTTTTTAAGTTATAATAATTCATCATCTAAAAAGTATTTACTTTTGGCTCCACTAGATCTACTTTGCTTTGTGTAGGCTTTCTCTATTTGCAGTAAGTGGAGGCTACACTTCTTTGTGGTGCATAAGCTTCTCATTTTGACGGCTTCTCTTGTGGAGTATAGGCTGTAGGCCCATGGGCTTCATGAGTTGCAGAATGTAGACTCAATAGTTTTGACTTGTGACCCCTAGAGCATGCAGATTTCACTAGTTGCAGCACTTCAGGCTCAGTAGTTGTAACTCACAGGCTCTAGAGCTCTCGCTCAACAGTTGTGGCACATGGGCTGTGTTTGCTCTATGGCATGTGGAATCTTCTCGGAAGAGGGATTTAACCTGTGTCCCCTTCATTTTTAGGTAGATTCTTATCCACTGCACTACCAGGGAAGTCCTATCATTTAAAAAATAATAATAATAACCATGATTTCTTTTAATTCCTGTTCTTATTTGGATGTAACACTTTGTCATTTTCAATAGCAAGTGAACTCTGGATAATTGCCAGCAATAATAAGGCTTGTTAGATTTTAGAAATTGGCACTGTTGAGTTTCCAAAATCATAACAGAAAAAGGAAAAATAAGATAATCATCTAAAACATTTTTTCAGAAGAATGCTTCTGCATTTTCAAAGGAAAACCTCACTGTGAAAGATCCCATGGAAATAGGAGGAATTTGTAGCTTTTTGTTAGCTAAGCAGGTAAGAATTGTTTCCCTTTACCTTCTGACTCTAGGAAGAGTGTCATTGTTACTAGATTAGTGAAACAATTATTATTTTTAATATACATTTATTTATTTTAATTGGAGGTTAATTACTTTACAATATTGTGTTGGTTTTGCCATACATCAACATGAATCTGCCACATGTATACACATGTTCCCCATTCTAAACCCCCCTCCTTTTTCCCTCCCCGTACCATCCCTCTGGGTTGTCTCAGTGCACCAACCCCAAGCATAAAGTATCACGCATTGAAACAATTATTTTTATTTAAAAATATTTTGTTATTCCCTAGGAGGACTGAGACCAGTGTTCCAGGGAAACTCAGTCTATCTGTATTAGAGACTTTATTAGATTTCCCTTTCCACTTCATTGAAAAGTCCTTTGCAGATTGGGATAAATATCATCTAACCTTCATATATTCAGTTCCTAGCATGCTAATATACAAGCTCTAAGTGGATTCAGTTTAGTCTACTCATCAATTTTATACCCTATATTTGAAACTTCATATTTTGCCTTTGTCTCACAATGTTTTGTCAAGAGTTTTATGAAAGACTTTTTAAATTTCAATATCTATATAAAATATTTTTATGTTGTCATTTATATTTGTGTATTTTTCTTACACACATTAGTTTTGTTGTTTTTTTTTTTGTTTTTTTTTTTCTTTAGCCAATGTTTATTGACCAAAATTTGGGGACCAAGATTAAGTTAATAAAGTACGTATCATTTGTGTCTATAGTTGACTTATAATAGCAACTCAACCACTGTCAATGGAGTTTCATTTCAATTTTCTCTTTTCTCAGTAAATTTATTGTTCTTAAATATAACATGAGTTTTAAAATTACATCTAACCCAATACAAACTTAATTAATTATTCTAAACCAATTTTAACTTTAGCAATATTTAAAGATTCTAACTATGGACATACCAAATGCCTGAAAATTTAAAACTTAGCTCTTCCGATGAATCAGTGTAAGCCAGCTTCAGTACACTATTACAAACATTAAGTAAACATTAGGTTCAATAATTATAGAATTTTTATAATTACTTGACATATAATTGGTTATTTTAAATAATTATAGGACGAAGAATTATAGGATTTTTATAATCATAGGTTGAAAGAAAATGAGATCCAAATAAAGAAATATGGGGCTGGCATATGCACAGTATTATATCTGAAGCAGGGTTTGCCTGGTGGCTTAGGGATAAACTATCTACCTGCAATGCAAGAGGCACAGTAAATAACAAGCAAGACATAATGTATAGCATGGGGAACGTTGCTTCATATTATATAACAATATAAATGGGAAAATAATTTGAAAAACAATACATATATATATATATGCACATATATTGGAGAAGGAAATGGCAACCCACTCCAGTACTCTTTCCTGGTGAACCCCGTGGATGGAGGAGACTGGTAGGCTGCAGTCCATGGGGTCGCAAAGAGTAGGACATGACTGAGCGACTTCACTTTCACATTTCACTTTCATGCATTGGAGAAGGAAATGGCAACCCACTCCAATGTTCTTGCCTGGAGAATCCCAGGGACAGGGGAGCCTGGTGGGTTGCCGTCTATGGGGTCGCACAGAGTCGGACATGACTGAAGTGACTTAGCAGCAGCAGCAGCAGCATGCACATATATATAGCAACCTCTTTGTTATACATGTGAAACTAATACAACATTGTTAATCAACTATACTCCAATATAAACTTTTTTAAAAAAGTAACCAACATTCTTTATAGTACATCAAGTAATTTTTGTGATTCTCACTGAGATTCTGTAATCATTCACTATATTTATTATTTTTTTTCCTATATCTCATGGCATGTGGGATCTTAGTTTCTTGAACAGGGATTGAACCTGCTGTGCTCCCTGAGGTAAAAGAGCAGAGTCCTAATCACTGGATCCCCTAGGGAATTCCCAGAGTCATTATTATAATCTCCATTTTTATGACAAACATTTAGTTTAAAGGTTGAAATAATTCCAAACTAGAAAGAGTGAATCTGAAAGGTCCCCACCATACTTTCTTTGCCCATATCTTTCCTGAGAAATAACAATTTATCCTTGCAAATTTCCCTTTCCTCCCTTCTCTTTATTCCCAATTTTTTATTTTAAAGTAATTGATTAATTTTCATAGTATAAGTATAATAGAAATCCATGTAACTAGTTACTTATTCAGCTTCATGGCTCAGTGGGTAAAAAATCCATCTACAAGACAGGAAGCACAGGAGATGTGGGTTTGATCTCTGAGTCAGGAAAATCACTTGGAGAAGGAAATGGTAAAGCAATCCGGTATTCTTACTTGAACAAGTTCCATGAAAAGAAGATCCTTGCGGGCTACAGTCCAAAGAATCTCAGAATCAGACACAACTGAGTGACTAAACACTAAAACAAATCTATAAAATAAAAAAAAAAAACCTCCATTTTTTATAGCTATAGATATAACCTCTGTTATCTTGGATTTCCACAAAAAATCTTGATAACAAATTGGCCCACCAAACGTTACTTGTTTCTGTAATTTTGAATCTTATTGCAGCATAGCATACAAAGAAATTGCGCCACATATTGTGTAAAAGTATGTCCATTTCTAAATACTTGCATTATGACAGCATTGACTTGTGCCAGCTGAAGAGAGCTGATTTTGCATGTCTTCTTAATTCTGTATATAGTACTGTCATATGGATAACTTGAGAGTATTTACATCATGAAAATTGACAAACTACAAATGGATAGTTTTATTCCTCAGAGAGTTTGGTTACCAGTGTACCACTGCTTATACCAACAACACAAGAGATGGCTCTACACAGGAACATCACCAGATGGTCAATACCCAAATCAGATTGATTATATTCTTTGCAGCCAAAAATGGAGAAGCTCTATACAGTCAGCAAAACCAGACTGGGAGCTGACTGTGGCTCAGATCATGAACACCTTATTGCCAAATTCAAACTTAAATAGAAGAAAATAGGGAAAACTATTAGACCATTCATGTATGACCTAAATCTAACCACTTACAATTATACAATGGAAGTGACAAATAGATTCAAGGGATTAAATTTGATAAAGTGACTAAAGAGCTATGGACAGAGGTTACTGACCTTGTATAGGAGGCAGGGATCAAGACCATTCCCAAGAAAAAGAAGTGCAAGAAGGCAAAATCATTGTCTGAGAAAGCCTTACAAATAGCTGAGAAAGAAGAGAAGCCAAAGGCAAAGGAGAAAAGGGAAGATATATCCATTTGAATTCAGAGTTCCAAAGAATAGCAAGGAGAGATATGAAAGTGTTCCTCAGTGATCAATACAAAGAAATAGAGGGATACAATACAATGGGAAAGACTTCAAGATCTTTCAAGAAATTATCAAGAAAAGATCACTTCAAGAAATGTGGCTTGTAGAGAGAGATGAATTTAGAATATATAAATAGAAAAATCAATATAATAGGTGCAAAATAAATGTTAATTACTATCTTTAATCTCCACACTCCCATTGCTTCCTTGTCCAAGAGAAACAGGGAATTTTTGGTAAATACGGGCATTGAAATCATCCCTCCTGTAATATATAACTTTATTAATATAACACTTATTTTTACTCATGAAATCACTGCAGATTGTGACTGCAGCCATGAAATTAAAAGACATTTGCTCCTTGGAAGAAAAGCTATGACCAACCTAGACAGCATATTAAAAAGCAGAGACATTACTTGCCAACAGAGGTCCAACTAGTCAAGGTTACGTTTTTTCCAGTGGTCATGTATGGATGTGAGAGTTGGACTATAAAGAAAGCTGAATGTGAAAGAATTGATGCTTTTGAACTGTGGTGTTGGAGAAGACTCTCGAGAGTCCCTTGGACTGCAAAAAGATCCAATCAGTCCATCCTAAAGGAAATCAGTCCTGAGTGTTCATTGGAAGGACCGATGTTGAAGGTGAAACTCCAATACTTTGGCCACCTGATGTGAAGAACTGACTCGCTCAAAAAGTCCCTGATGCTGGGAAAGATTGAAGGCGGGAGGAGAAGGAGACAACAGAGGATGAGACGGTTGGATGGAATCACTGACTCAATGAACATGAGTTTGGGTAAACTCCATAAGTTGGTGATGGACAGGGAGGCCTTGTGTGCTGCAGTCCATGGGGTCACGAAGAATCAGACATGACTGAGAGAATGAACTGAACTTTCTCATGAAAATAAGTAAAGAATCCATAATTCAGATAAGATTAAAAATTGAATTTTGAGATCGCCCCCAAAAAATATGTAAAAGTTTATCCACTGATCCCTGCCTCAAAAGAGATCATTCTCATTTACCTCGATGATAAGGGACTCTGTCATAAGCAGAGAGTTTTCACTATCATCGGTAATACTTAGCATCATAGAGACCAAGAGGCCAATGACTAACTGAATTTTCTCACTTTTCCCAAGTCATTACTTATTATGTTATCCAATCTCAGATAAAATTTTCATATGTTTTCTCTCTTGCATATCTCTAGTTCAGGTTAATTTTCTCCAGTTTTATAGAGAAATCATTGACAAATATCATTGCGTAAGTTTATGGTGTACAATATGATGGTTCATATATATATTGTGAAATGATTACCTCAACAGGTTTACTTAACATCTATCTTTTAAATAAAAATACAATAAAAAGAAAAATATTCTTGTGATGAGAATGCTCAAGATTTACTCTCTTAACAATGTGCTATATATCATACAGGGTGTTAACTATCTCTAGAAGATGAATATTAATATTGATATTGTCAGCAGGATTCAGGCTGGTGGTGTAGGGATCAAACATGTTTTCAGATGTTGAGTGAAAGGGAAATTTTGGCATCTAGATTTTAAAGAATTAATTTCTTAAATCTAAAATTAATAGAGAGGTATAATCAGTTCTTAAAATTTCTAAGTTTGACAGTTTCTCCCTGTCTGCCTCTGTAACTGATAGGGTAACAGGCAGGAAGGCCAGGGGTCTCCAAATAGAGGAAATAGGCTGCAAGTGTCAGACATTTTTATCTCTCTTAAGCGGCAGGAGGAAACAAACTAGCCACATTTTTTTTTTTCCATCTCTATACAAATTTAAAAGGAGGTTTCTCTTAAAATACTGTGTTGCCATAATGACACCTGGTTTCACCTGAAGTTAACTATTATCAAACCTTGAGTTAACCAATGCATTTTTCTTATGGAAATGTGTGTCTTAAGCTATGTTAATGTACTATGCATTTACCCCAGACTCTGTCTTCAAGTCAGTTCCGCCTAGTGGCTCAGGACCTACTTGACAAACCAGTATGTTATACTCAGACCTTCTTCCCCTAATCTATGTAAATGAAACTATTTGCATGGTAATCTACCCTTCTATAAGATTCAAATCAATCGTTTTATGGCCCCAGATGAATCATCTGGTACCAAGATTACCCCAAAATGCAACTTATGGATGAGGGGCCTGGTGCCATTCTGAGTTTTAAGACATTCCTTTCTCTCATTAACAGACTGATAGTACTCTTGCCTGGAAAATCCCATTGATGGAGGAGCCTGGTAGGCTGCAGTCCATGGGGTCATGAAGAGTTGGACATGACTGAAGTGACTTAGCAACAGCCTCAGTAGTGAACATATAACATCCAGGTGAAGACTAGCAAGGGGGTACTCTTTCTGCCCCCTTCTGATGCCTATGTCAGAAGTTTTATCTATCTCCTTTATACTTTAATAAAACTTTACTACACAAAAGCTCTGAGCGATCAAGCCTCGTCTCTGGCCCCAGATTGAATTCTTCTCCTCAGGGGGCCAAGAATCCGGCATCTTTTTGTTCAGCAACAACCTTTCAAAATTATCCTTTCTCTTAAAATAATCATAGTTTGTTTTAACTGAGAAGTTGACAGTACGGTGTGATGTATTAAGATCTTACAATTTGTGTGTTAATTGTTTTTGATTAAGTTATTTACTAGTATATGTTTGGAAGTAAACAGGAAATATGGCTTAACAAACTTTTTCCCTGTTCTCCCTCTGCTTTTTGTAGTGCTTCTTTTCCCCTATTCAGATTAAAAAAAAAAAAAAAAAGTTTTAAGAATCTTTCAGAGATATCTATACTATTTCCATCTCTATATTTTTTCTTCCCTGCATCTACTACCTCAGAAAGTGCAAACACTTTCTATATTTTTATTATGAAAATGTCTAGACTTTCTCCATGAAACTTTCACTTAAAAACAGCATGTCATCATGAACTCATTCCCAGATATTT
The DNA here is from genome assembly GCF_014754425.2 of Oryx dammah. Taxonomy (NCBI): domain Eukaryota; kingdom Metazoa; phylum Chordata; class Mammalia; order Artiodactyla; family Bovidae; genus Oryx; species Oryx dammah. The sequence goes on along the minus strand of NW_024070192.1, from coordinate 59,376,323 downwards.
CTATTAATATTTATGTGCTCTTTAATTGCATTGGAGAGGAAATGGCAACCCACTCCAGTATTCTTGCTGGGAGAATCCCATGGGCAGAGGAGCCTGGTGGGCTACAGTCCACGGGGTTGCATAATCGGACACGACTGAGCGACTTCACTTTCAATTGCATCATATTCAATATATTTCTAGGGTTAATATTTTATCTCTAAAAATTGCCATCTCTTGCAATGGCCCAAATGGCTGTGTACTCACTAAATACATGTTCAAATTCTAACTTCCAGAGTTGTTGGTATTAGGAGGTGGGGGGAAGGGGGGCACGGTCTAAAGAACTGGATCGTAAGAATAAAGCTCTCACAAACGGTTCAGTTCATTTCAGTCACTCAGTCGTGTCTGACTCTTTGCGACCCCATGAATCACTGCACGCCAGGCCTCCTTGTCCATCACCAACTCCCGGAGTTCATTCAGATTCACGTCCATCGAGTCAGTGATGCCATCCAGCCATCTCATCCTTGGTCATCTCCTTCTCCCTCTGCAGCCAATCCCTCCCAGAATCAGAGTCTTTTCCAATGAGGCAACTCTTCACATGAGGTGGCCAAAGTACTGGGGTTTCAGCTTTAGCATCAGTCCTTCCAAAGAAATCCTAGGGCTGATCTCCTTCAGAAAGGACTGGTTGGATGTCCTTGCAGTCCAAGGGACTCTCAAGAGTCTTCTCCAACACCACAGTTCAAAAGCATCAATTATTTGGTGCTCAGCCTTCTTCACAGTCCAACTCTCACATCCATACATGACCACAGGAAAAACCATAGCCTTGACTAGGTGGACCTTAGTCAGCAAAGTAATGTCTCTGCTTTTGAATATGCTATCTAGGTTGATCACAACTTTTCTTCCAAGGAGTAAGCATCTTTTAATTTCATGGCTGCAGTCACCATCTGCAGTGATTTTGGAGCCCAAAACACTAAAGTCTGACACAGTTTCCACAGTTTTCCACAGTTTCCACTGTTTCCCCATCTATTTCCCATCAAGTGATGGAGCTGGATGCCATGATCTTCGTTTTCTGAATGTTGAGCTTTAAGCCAACTTTGTCACTCTCCTCTTTCACTTTCATCAAGAGGCTTTTTAGTTCCTCTTCACTTTCTGCCATAAGGGTGGTGTCATCTGCATATCTGAGGTTATTGATATTTCTCCTGGCAATCTTGATTCCAGCTTGTGTTTCTTTCAGTCCAGCATTTCTCATGATGTACTCTGCATATAAGCTAAATAAGCATGGTGACAATATACAGCCTTGACGTACTCCTTTTCCTATTTGGAACCAGTCTGTTGTTCCATGTCCAGTTCTAACTGTTGCTCCCTGACCTGCATACAGATTTCTCAAGAGGCAGGTCAGGTGATCTGGTATTCCCATCTCTTTCAGAATTTTCCACAGTTTATTGTGTTCCACACAATCAAAGTCTTTGGCATAGTCAATAAAGCAGAAATAGATGTTTTTTTCTGGAACTCTCTTGCTTTTTCCATGATCCAGCATAGTAGCACCCTTATAAAAGAGTCTCTAGGGATGTCTCTGCTCCTTTCATCATGTGAGAACTCAGGAAAAAAAGTATCAGCTATGAACCAGAAAGAGGGACATCACCAGAATGTAACAATGAAGAGGCTTAATCTTGAACCTCCCAGCTCTCGGAACAATAAATTATGTAGTTTATATGCCACTCAGTCTATGCTATTTTGTTATAGTAGCACACTCAGACTGAGATATTCTAACTTAACTAACTGAACTAATATCACTGATACCTTTTTTTTTTTTTTTTTTTTAGTTTTCACTATCATGCTGTCTATTTTGGGTGGCCTTGCATGGCATGGCTCATTGGTTCATTGAGTTACCCAAGTCTATGATCCATGTGATTATTTTGATTAGCTTTCTGTGATTGTGATTTTCATTCTGGATGCTGTGGTATTATAATTCTTGCCTCTTCTACCATCTTTCTGATGGATGAGGATAAAAAGCTTGTGCACACTTCCTAATGAGAAGATTGGCTTTGGGGAAAACTGGGTATTGCTTTGGTAAGCAGGGCCAGTACATCTTTAATCCAATTTTCTGCTTATGGGTGGGGCTGTGCTCCCTCCCTGTTAGTTATTTGTCCTGAGTCAACCCAGTCCTTGAATCTACAGGCTCTTTGCTAGGGCTGAAGGTGACTTCCAAAAAGGACTTATGCCAACACCCCTTCCAGGATTGTTGCTACCGTGCTGTGAAGGGCCATCCAGGATAGATGGGTCATGGTGGAGAGTTCTAACAAAACATGGTCCACTGAAGAAGGGAATGGCAAACAACAGTGGTGTTCTTGCCTCAAGAATTCCATTGGTAGTATGAACAGGCAAAACGATATGACATCAGAATAGAAGCCTTTCAGATTGGTAAGTGTCCAATATGCCATTGGGGAAGAACAGAGAGAGCTATAGAGAGAATGAAGTGCCTAGGCCGAGCAGAGATGATTTCCAGTTGTGGATATGTCTGGTGGTAAAAGTCAAGTCCAATGCTGTAAAGAACAATAGCGCATAGGTACTTGGATTATTAAGTCCATGAATCAATGTAAAGTGGAGGTGTTTAAGGAGGAGATGGGAAGATTAAACATTGACATCTTAGGAATCAGTGAACTAAAATGGACAAGAATGGGAGAATTTAAATCAGATGACCATTATGTCTACTACTGTTGGCAAGAATCCCTTAGAAGAAGTGGATTAGCCCTCGTAGTCAACAGAAGAATCCAAAATGCAGTACTTGAGTGAAATCTCCAAAATGCCAGAATGATCTCCATTTGTTCCAAGGAAAATCATTCAACATTCAAAGACATCCAAGTCAATTCCCCAACCACTAATGTCAAAGAAGGTGAACTTGAATAGTTCTATGAAGACCTACAAGACCTGGTACTAGCACTGGGCGGGGGCGGGCGGCCGGGAAGGGGGTAGTATTTTTCAGGAGTAGATGGATATACACTCACCAATTGCAACTAGCTGTTGAACAACCATTGACAGAACACTGGAATCCACCGAGAGAAGATATCCCACATTTAAAGACAAAGAAGAAGCTGCAGCAAGATGGTAGGATGGGCTCAGTCATGATAAAATTAAATCTCATACCTGCTGGGTGGGTGACCTACAAACTGGAGAACAATACTGCCAAAGAAGTTCTTCCACTCTTATGAAGATTCTGAACCCCATGTCAGGCTTTCCAGCCTGGGCATCTGACAAGGGAATGGGAATCTACAGGGAATCTGGCCATGAGGGCCAGCAGGATTTGATTATAGGCCAATCAGAGGCCTGAGGGAAACAGAGACTCCAGTCTTGAAGGGCACAAACAAAATTTTGCATTCAGCAAAATCCAGAAAAGAGGAGCACTTTCCTCACAGGAAATTGAACCAAAACTACCTGCTACTAACAGGTAGTTGGAGGGCCTTTTCTGGAGGTGTGAGTTGGCAGGGGCTCACCACAGGGATGGGGCACTGGAAAATCTGCCTTGTTGTAAATCCTCTTGGAGTTCCCCATTAACCCTACTTAGAGCCTGTAGACCGCAGGACTGGGTCACCTCAAGCCAAACAACTAAAAGGGAGGGAGTAAAACACCACCCATAAGCAGATAATTGGTTTAAAGCTTTACTGAGCAAGGTCCTGCCCACCAGAGCAAGAAACAGTTTTTTCCATCACCAGTCCATCCCATTAAGAAGCTTATAGAAGGCTCTTAGCCTAATCCATCAGAAGGCAGACAGAAGAAGCAAGAAGAAGCACAGTCTCACAGTAGCTGACCAATGAACTCCTGGACACTCACAGGCAAATCTGACTCAGTGTTCACTGGCGTTCAGAGTCAAATTCCCTGGGGGTTTGCAAACCCTTTGCCAGATCCCCCGCTTGGGAAATGTGTTGCATATCCTAGAACTTTCTTAACGGGGTGACAATTTCTTTGGTATAACTTTTCTGCAGTTTCTGGGTTGTCTGCTTGGCAGCTCTAAGAGGAGATAATGGCGACCTCCTCCAAGAGGGCTTATGCCACATGCCAGGTGACCCATGTCTGCTGCGACAGAGACCCTGTCCCTGTGGCTGTCACTGCTGACCAGTTCTTCTGCAGGAGACACTCAAACACTCAAAGCAAGTCTGGCTCAGTCTCTGTGGGGCCTCTGAGTCCTTGTGTGAACAAGGTTTTATTTGACCCCTCCCAGCATCTCTGGTGGGTGTGCGGTTTGATTCTAAATGTGATTTTTTTCCTCCTTCCATCTTGTTGGAGCTTATCCTTTGCCCTTGAATGTGGGGTATCTTTTTATGGTAAGATCGAGCATTCTCCTGTTGATGGTTGTTCAGCAGCGGGTTGAGATTTTGGAGTTCTCACAGGAGAAGATGAGTACATGTCCTTCTATTCTAACATCTTGTTTTCCAATTATCCTATGGGATAACTTCTGTGATATAACTATTTTTTCAGTTTGTGGGTCATTCAACAAGCAGGAATATAATTTGATGATCTCATTAATTTTCCCCATCCTGCCATCTCATTGTGGGTTTTTCTTTGTCTTTGTATGCAGAATATATTTTTGGTAGGGTCCAATCTTTTTTGTAAATGGTGGTTTAGCAATTAGTTGTGATCTTGATATTTTCATAAGAGGAGGTGAGGTCAAATCCTTCTACTCTGCCATCTTGTCTCCAACCTAATTACATCTTATTCTTTAAGACATACATTCCAGAATGCTATATCTGCCACAGAAAGTAATTCCTCTGATGGATCTCGAAAAAGTAAACTGCAAACTTTATGAAAAGGAATCATCATTCTAGATTTCATCAAGAACACCTGTGATTCATGAGAAAATGTAAAAATAATAACATTAACAGGAGTTTAGAAGAAGTTGATTTCAACACTCATGGGTGACTCTGAGGGGCTCAAGACAAGTGGGGGATGTAACTACAGATATGGTGAAAAGATTAAACAAGAGAACTAGAGTCAAAATTGTAGCCTAAAGATGTGATTAACAACAACAAAGAAAATAAGTAGTTTCTTGAGATGGAATATACTCTTAATGAAGATATTGTCTTAAATGACAACAGGGATGTTAGAATATTACACATTTAGTTGATAAGGCTCCAGCAGGGTTTGAGAAGATTGATTCAAGTTTTTTTTTTTTTTTTTCCTATTTTTACTTTATTTTACTTTACAATTCTGTATTGGTTTTGCCATACATTGACATGAATCCACCACGGGAAAGAAGTTCTATGGGTAAAATGCTCCCAAACAGCATTGCTTGTGATGGAGAAATCTTTCATAAAATGAAGAGTCAATAAAGTGGCAAAACTCATTAAAAGAAAAAAAAAAATTACCACAGGCACGCCAACTTTTAGCAACCACCACCTTATCAGTCAGCAGCCAATAACACTGACGAAAGAAACTCCACCAGCAAAAATATTGCAACTCACTGAAGGCTCAGAAGATGGCTAGCAATTTTTAGCAATAAGATGTTTTTCAGTTAAGGTATATGCTAAAAAAGATATATACATTTTCTGTTTAGACATTATACAGTATTATACACTTAATAGACCACAAAGCAGTATAAATATGACTTTTATATGTTCTGGAAGCAAGAAAAAAATTATGTGATTCACTTTGTTGTGATATTGTCTTTATTGTGGTGGGCTGAAGCCAAACCCATGACATTTTGGAGTATACCTATAGCTCAAGATGTAGAATATCATCAAAGAGAATATTATTTGGGATAGGCTGTATGGTTTAAGGGATTATAACTGGGCTGAATATAAATGTTGGGGTGACAGAAAATGGTTTTGACTGTTACTGTATTAGTCAAAATAAAATCTAGTAATGTAACCTAGGTACATTTTATAAAAGTCAAAGGATCATCATGTGCAGGACATCAGGGGAGACACAGATGTATAGAGTGGATTTTGGACTCTGTGGGAGAGGGGGAGGGTGGGATGATTTGGGAGAATGGCATTGAAACATGTATACTATCATGTAAGAAACGAATCGCCAGTCTATGTTCGATGGAGGATGCAGGATGCTTGGGGCAGGTGCACGGGGAAGATCCAGAGAGATGATATGGGGTGGGAGTTGGGAGGGTGGTTCAGAATTGGGAACTCATGTACCCGTGGCGGATTCATGTCAATGTATGGCAAAACCAATACAGTATTGTAAAGCAAAATAAAGTAAACATTAAAATTAAAAAAAAAAAAGTCAAAGAAATACTTTATGGTAAGCAAATTTAAGCCAGCATTTATACAACTCACAGTGAACAGTAATCTTTCTGAGGTGAATTGAAGCACTGTTTAGCTGGTGAAGGAGATTGAAACAGAACAGAACGGGTTAAGGACAAAGATGAGATGGGTTTACTTCAACTAATAGGGCTGAAAAATGAAGAATTGACCAAATATTGGCCAGATACTTTCCCACAAATGTATTATGGTTAAAATATCTATGAAGCTGTATATTTCTTAATTGAAAGCAACTTTTCTCTTCATCTACATCAAACCTTCCAGCCTGCTTTGGGGCACGGTCTTATCTATTAATGTTCCCTTGGATCTGGAGTCCTCTGATGGTCCAAAGTCCTGGAGATGAGCCTCCTGCCCCTGGGTTTCAGTACTATCCTCTTACAGTAGCATCAAGACTTCTCAGTCCACAAAGTGAAGAAGGCAAAACCCATAGGTTAATGGTGAAACAACTCTCCATAATCAGGAGCACCCAAAGAAATTCACAGAGTTATATAGAAAAGAGGAGAGGGAGGTGGGAGATAGAGGTGATAAGGAGGGAAAAGGGAGAGTCAACAGAGAAAAGAGCAATCAAGCCAGTATGGATCCTAAAAATTAGACTCTCAAATATACAAAATTAATAACAAAAGATCAAAAAAAGAAAAATTAGAAACCTAAATAAAAATTAAACTCAGAAAATTACAATATAAAAAAAAGAAAATGAAATGTTAAACATAAAAAAAATTTAAAACAAGGAATTTATTTATTAATTTTTAAGGTGAGGTTTTATTCTTAGAAGGGTAAAAATGGACTATAAAAATTAAAGGAGTAATAAGTAATCATTTTAAGAAGTTAAGAGGGAAAATAAAAGAAGGAAGAAAGGAAAAATGAATAAAAGGAAACATATTATTGGTTTGGGGAAAATTTGTATTACCATAGAAAAAATGATTGCCACTTGACTTTCATTAAATATATTAAGAATGTATACATTTTTAGAATATATGTTTTTATATAGACAAATTTAACCATCATTTTGTCATTAATTAGATTATATTCGATCTCATTAAGAAGACTATTTGAAAGGATAACATGAATCTTCTATTACATGATTTTTAAAATTAATCATTTTAGGGGAAAATTATAAGGAAAAAAATCCCTATTGTAGCATACAAATAAATTTTTAACTTAGTCTTTAAAAAAATAATAAAATAAAAAATTTAAAAATAATAAAGTAAATTAATTAAAATAATAAAAAATATAGGAGATGAGAAGTATATATACAATAGTAGTGAGATGAATGTTCATGTGATTCCTCTATTTTCCTGCTTCAGTTAAGTTGCTTACTCAGAAAGTTCTCTAATATATCCAGGAAGGTCTCTGGACCTGTTGTGGGCAGTGTGGAGTCAGTTTAGTCTCAGATCTTCCCTTGTTCCAGCTTTTACTTGCTCTCAAAGTCTACAGTTACACCTAAAGTCACACAATCTCAGGTTCACTACACAATTTTAATCTGTTGCACCAGCCATTTCTGAGGCAGTTGCCCCATTTTGTTTTGCTCATTTTGGCCTGTCTCTGCTTGCAAGTCTCTCTTCACTGTCTTATCTCTACCCTGACAGAAGGGGACAAAATTTTTCACTTATTCAGGCTCACTTCCTCAGTTGTGCTGTGGAGACAGAAAAGTGTTAGTTTGCTCAGTCATGTCCAACTCTTTGCAACACATGGACTGCAGCCAGCCAGGCTCCTCTGTCCTCTGGACTCTCCAGGCAAGAATACTGGAGCGGCTTGCCATTCTCTTCTCCAGGGGATCTTCTCAACCTAGGGATCAAACTCAGGTCTCACACATTGTGGGCAGATTATTTACCATCTGAGCCACCTGGAAGTGGAGAGGAAGACATCCACCTCCCAGAGCCAAACCACTTGGGCTCCTGGCTGTGCTGGAAATGTTTCTGGCATGCATGGGGAGAGCTCATGGTGGCTGGAGCCCAACAGAGGGCTACACAGTCCAAAAAAGACATTCACCTCCTAGGGCCAAGACACTTGGACTCCTGGCTGCACTGCAAGGGCACAATCCCAGGTGGGCTGTATGTCTCCCCAGGGGAGCTCATATCTCCCCAGACTGTGACACTTCTGGCAAATCTGGGCCATCTGGGATCCCAAGAAGATGTGGGTAGAGACTGGCAGGCAGTTCACAGCTTTGTAACAGATGTGGTCTCTAGGGCTGAGATTGCAGTGAGCCCTTGCCTTCTGCCTCTCACTGTCACATGCCTGCCTCTCTGCCTCCAGGGCTGTAGATGGGAGCCAGCTTGCCACCCTTCAGTATTTGCTAGGATGTTATCCTTTGTTCTGTGGGTGTGCCTGGTGTCAGAGTGTGGCGGGAATGGTCCTTTGTTTCTCTGATGGTCCCACAATTTTCCCCATTCTGTCTGTGCTGTGTCACATGATCCCCCCCCCCCCAGAGTGTTCTCATGGCATGCAAACCTAGTCTTTCCCTGAGGATTGACAACACAGCCCATACTTATGCACCCACCCCAAACTCGCTGCAGGCAGACATGAGCATGTGAGCTGGTAATTGCCATCTGGCACAATCTCTGTGGTGAATTTTCTAGGTTTTGCTTCATTGTGCCTCCCTCTGAGGTTCCTAAGCTCCCCACTGTGAGACAGTTTCCTACTGTATGGAAACTTCTCCTTCACAACTCCCTCCCCAGGATGGGTCCTGTCTAGAAATTTTTTGTAGCCATTTTCATCTTTTATACTTTGCCCTACCTCATTATGAAGAGATTGGTTTGCTCTCTACAACTGGGGTCCTCTGCCAGCATTCAGAAGTTGTTCTTTGGGAATTGCTCCACATGCTGATTGATCTTCTGATGCATTTGTGGTGGAGAAAGTGATCTCCTCAACCTATTCCTCTGCCATCTTGGGATATTCCCTTAAATGTGCCCATACGTCCTTGAACTATGCAGAACAGAGTATCTCCTAAGCACTTTAGGTACAATATCTTTTTACTTGTCTAAATATCAAAGTACTGGACTTTACATATGGAGAAACCAGCACTAAGAGGTAAAATAACATATCAAGATTTTAACAACTGGTAAGAATATAAGTTTTGTTGTTGTTCAGCTACTAAGTTGAGTCCAACTCTTTGCAACCCCATGAACTGCAGCATGTCAGGCTTCCAAGACTTTCCCTGTTTCCCAGAGTTTGCTCAAACTTATGTCCATTAAGTTGATGATGCCATCCAAACAGCTTGTTTTCTGTCACCCTTCTCTTACCCTCAGTATTTAACAAGATCAGGGTCCAATCCAATAGACCATCTCTTCATACCAGGTGATCAAAACATTGGAGCTCCAGCTTCAGCATTAGTCCTTCCATGAATACTCAGAGTCGACTTGTTTTAGGATTGACTGGTTTGATCTTCCTCCTGTCCAAGGGCTCTCAAGAGTCATCTTTAGCAACACAATTCAAAAGCATCATTTCTTCAGCATTCTGCCTTCTTTATAATCAAACTCTAACATCTGTATATGACTAGTGGATTAACCATAGCTTTGATTATATGGGCCTTTGTGGGTAAAGTGATATTTTTTAATATGCTGTCTGGGTTGTCATAGCTTTTCTGCCAAAGAACAAGGGTTTTTAAATTTTATGGCTGCTGTTACTGTGCACAGTGATTCTGGAGCTGAAGGAAATGAAATCTGCCACTGTTTCCACTTTTTCTGCTTCTATTTGCCATGAAGTGATGGGATCAGATGCCATGGTCTTCATTTTTTGAATGTTGAATTTTAAGTGAGCTTTTTCACTCTCCTCTTTCATCCTCATCAGGAGGCTCTTTAGTTCCTCTTCAGTTTCTGTCATTTTAGGGTGGTATCACCTGCATATCCGACATTGTTGATATTTCTCCTGGCAATCTTGATTCTGGCTTGTGATTCATCCAGACCAGCATTTCACACGACGTACCTTTCATAGAAGTTAAAGAAGCAGAGTGAAAAGACAAGGCTTTAATGTACTCTTAGCCAATTTCAAACCATCCCTTTGTAACATGTCTGGTTTTAACTGTTGCTTCTTGACCTACATACGGCTTTCTCAGGAGACAGGTAAGGTGGTCTGGTATTCCCATCTCTTTAAGAATTTCCCACAGTTTTTTGCTATCTACACAAAGATTTTAGCATAGTCAATGAAGCAGAAGTAGATGTTTTTCCAGAATTCTATTGCATTTTCTACGGTCCAGCAGATGTTGGCAGCTTGGTCTCTGGTTCCTCCTCCTTCTCTAAACCTAACTTGTACATCTAGAATTTGTCAGTTCATGTGATGTTGAATTCTAGAATACAGGATTTTGAGCATTATGTTTTTAACATGAGAAATGAGCACAACTGTATGGTAGTTTGAACATTCTTTGACATTGCTTTTCTTTGGGGTTGGAATGAAACCTGACATTTTCAGTTCTGTGGCCACTGCAGAGTTTTTCAAATTTGCTGGCATATTGAGTGCAGCCCTTTCACAACATCATCTTATATGATTTTTAAAAGCTCCACTGGAATTCCATCACCTCCACTAGCTTTGTTCGTAGTAATACTTCTTAGGGCCCACTTAGCTTCACACTACAGGATGTCTGGCTCTTGGTGAGTGGTCACACCATCATGGTTATCTGTAACATTTATAAGTTTTTAAATATATTTTTCCTGTGTATTCTTGCCACCTCTTCTTAACATCTTCTGCTTCTGTACGGCCTTGCCATTTTTGCCCTTTTTTGTGTCCTACTTTGCATGGCATGTCCTCTTGGTATCTCCATTTTTTTTTTTTCCAGAGAACTCTAGCCTTTCCCATTCTATTGTTTTTCTCTATTTATTTGCATCATTCACTTAATAAGGCTATATTATCTCTCCTTGCTGCACTAAGGAGCTCTGCATTCAGTTGAGTATATCTTTCTTTTTCTCCTTTGCCTTTCACTTCTCTTCTTTTCTCAGCTACTTGCAAGACCACCTCAGAAAACTACTTTGTCTTCTTGCATTTCCTTTTCTTTGGGATGGTTTGTCACTGCTTCTTGCACGTTATGAATCTCTGCCCATAGTTCTCCAGGAGGTCTGTGTACCAGACCTAACACTTTGTCACCTCCACTACAGAATCATAAGCCATTTGATTGATAACATATCTGAATGGCCTAGTGGTTTCCTCTACTTTCTTCAATTTAAGCCTGAATTTTGCAGAAAAGAGCTGGTGATCTGAGCCACAACCTATCCCAGGTGTTTTTTGTTTATTATTTGTTTTTTTTTTTTTTTTGCTGACTGTATAGAGCTTCTTCATGTTTTGCTATGAAGAATAAAATCAATCTGATTCTGGTGTTGACCATCTGGTGTTGTCCATGTGTAGAGTCATCTCTTGTGTTGTTGGAAGGGGAGATTTGCTATGACCAGTGTGTTCTCTTGTCAAAACTCTCTTAGCCTTTTCCCTGCTTCATTTTGCACTCCAAGACCAAACTTGCATGTTATTCCAGATATCTCTTGACTTCCTACTTTTACATTCCAATCTCTTATGATGAAAAAGACATCTTTCATATGTATATATAATAGAAGTATAGTTAACTTAAAATGTTTCAGGTGCACAGAAAAGTGATTCAATCACACAAACACATATATTGTTTTTGAAATTGTTTTCCATCATGTTATTACAAGATACTGACTACAGTTCCCTCTGGTATATAGTAAAGTTTTGTTGCTTCTTGCATATCTATTTTTTAATTAGAAATCTAGCATTCTATTTATACTAAGTCAAACAATTGGAATCAAAATGTCAATTTTTTTTAGTTAGGCAAAAATTCATAAGCTTTTTAATATATATAGTACATATATATGTACTATATATATATATACAAAATTTTTCTATTACACTTGATAAAGACTTAAGAAATAACATTAAAAAATGAAGAGATGGCAAAATTGGAAAGAAATAAACTAAATAAAACAGGAGCACTGAATATGAAATAGAAACAGTGAAACAAAGTAGGTAAAATAAAAGATAATCATATAGTCCAATTGTTTTTAAACATGACTTATCATTAGAAATATATCCAGAATTCATGGAGGCTTGGGTCAAAAGTTTGACTTCAGGCCAAACAAGAGGGAGGAAACACAGCCCCTCTTTCAAAAGAAAACTTGATTAAAGATTTGCTGAGCATGGCAAACCGAGTTTACACCCACAGTCAGTCTCTCCCATCAGGAATCTTCCGTAAGTCTCTTATCTTCATTCATCAGAGGGCAGACAGAATGAAAACCACAATGACAGAAAACTAATCAAGCTGATCACATGGACTAAGTCGTGTGTAACTCAATGAAACTCTGAGCCATGCCATGTAGGGTCACCCAAGACAGATGGGTCATGTTGGAGAGTTCTGACAAAACATGGTCCACAGGAGGACAGAATGGCAAATTAACTTTAGTATTCTTGTCATGAGAACCCCAAGAACAGTGTGAAAAGACAAAAACATAGGAAACTGAAAGATGAACTGCCCATGTCGGTAGGTGCCCAGTATGCTACTGATCAATGGAGAAATAACTCCAGAAAGAATGAAGAGAGGGGGCCAAAGTGAATGCCACATACAGTTGTGGATGCGACTGGTGATAGAAGTCTGATGCTTTAAAGAACAGTATTACATAGAACATGGAACGTTAGGTCCATGAATCAAGGTAAATTGGAAGTGGTCAAACTGGAGATGGCAAGAGTAAATATTGACATTTTAGGAATCAGTGAACTAAAATGGATCAGATGGGTGAATTTAATTCAGATGACCACTATATCTACTACTGTGGGCAAGAATCCCTTAGAAGAAATGGAGTACCCCTCAGAGTCAACAAACGAATCCAAATTGCAGTACTTGGGTGAAATCTCAAAAATGATACAATGATCTCTGTTCATTTCCAAGGCTAACCATTCAATATCACAGTAATCCAAGTCTATGCCCGGACCAATAATGCTGAAGAAGTTGAAGATGAATTGTTCTATGAACCTACAAGACCTTCTAGAGTGTTCTCTTGTGTTGTGGGTAGAGGGTGTTTGCTATGACCAGTGCATTCTCTTGGCAAAACTCTGTTAGCCTTTGCCGTGCTTCATTCCGTATTCCAAGGCTAAAATTGCCTGTTACTCCAGGTGTTTCTTGACTTCCTACTTTTGCATTCCAGTCCCCTATAATGAAAAGGACATCTTTTGTGGGTGTTAGTTCTAAAAAGTCTTGTAGGTCTTCATAGAACCGTTGAACTTCAGCTTCTTCAGCATTTCTGGTTTGGGCATAGACTTGGATTACCGTGATATTGAATGGTTTGCCTTGGAAACGAACAGAGATCATTCTGTTGTTTTTGAGACTGCATCCAAATACTGCATTATGGACTCTTTTGTTGACCATGATGCCTACTCCATTTCTTCTAAGGAATTCCTGCCCACAGTAGTAGATATAATGGTCATCTGAGTTAAATTCACCCATTCCAGTCCATTTTAGTTCACTGATTCCCATAATGTTGACGTTCACTCTTGCAATCTCCTGTTTGACCACTTCTAAATTGGCTTGATTCATGGACATAACATTTCAGGTTCCTATGCAACACTGGTCTTTGTAGCATCGGACCTTGCTTCTATCACCAGTCATTTCCACAGCCAGGTATTTATTTATTTATTTATTTTTTTCCTTTGGCTCCATCCCTTCATTCTTTCTGGAGTTATTTATCCACTGATCTCTAGTAGCATATTGGTCACCTACTGACCTGGGGAGTTATTCTTTCATTATCCTATCATTTTATCTTTTCATAGTGTTCATGGGGTTCTCAAGGCAAGAATACTGAAGTGGTTTGCCATTCCCTTCTCCAGTGGACCACATTCTGTCAGACCTCTCCAACATGATCTGCCCATCTTGGGTGGCCCCACATGTCATGGCTTACTTTCTTTGAGTTAGACCAGGCTATGGTATGTGTGATTCGATTGACTAGTTTTCTGTGAGTATGGTTTCAGTGTGTCTGCCCTCTGATGCCCTCTTGCAACATCTATCATCTTACTTGGGTTTCTCTTACCTTGGGCATTGTGTATCTCTTCACGGCTGCTCCAGCAAAGCACAACCGCTGCTCCTTACCTTGGACGAGGGGTATCTCCTCACCACCACCCCTCCTGATCTTGAATGCAAAATAACTCCTCTCAGCACTCCTGCGCCTGCATAGCCACCACTTCTTGGACGTGGGGTTGCTCCTCTCAGCCGCTGCCCCTGACCTTAGTAGTGGGGTAGCTCCTCCCGGCTGTCACCTCTGACCTCGGATGTGGGGTAGCTGCTCTTGGCCACGCTTCTGTAAGGTCCATCACAGCTGGCATGCTTTTAGAACTAGCATCCAAAAATATGTCGTTTTCATCATAGGTGACTGGAATGCAAAAGTAGAAATTCAAGAGATACCTAGAGCAACAGAAAAGTTTGGCATTGGAATACAAAATGAACCAGGGCAAAGGCTAATAGAGTTTTGCTGAGAGAACACACTGCTGCTGCTGCTTCAGTCGTGTCCGACTCTGTGCGACCGCACAGATGGCAGCCCACCAGGCGCCGCCATTCCTGGGATTCTCCAGGCAAGAAAAAAGGAATGGGTTGCCATTTCCTTCTCCAATGCATGAAAGTGAAAAGTGAAAGTGAAGTCACTGAGTCGTGTCCAACTCTCAGCGACCCCATGGACTGCAACCCACCAGGCTCCTCCATCCATGGGATTTTCCAGGCAAGAGTACTGGAGTGGGGTGTCATTGCCACTATTAATAGCAAACACCCTCTTTCAGCAATATAAAACATGAATCTACACATGGACATCAGGAGATGGCCAATACCCAAATCAGACTGATTATATTCTTTGTAGCTGAACATGGAAAATCTCTATACAGCCAGCAAAAACAAGACCAGGAGCTGACTGTGGTTCAGATCATGAGCTCCTTATTGCCAAATTAAGACTTAAATTGAAGAATGTAGGGAAAACCACTACCATTCTGGTATGACCTAAATCTAATCCCTTACAATTATACAGTGGAAGTGACAAACAGATTCACAGGATTAGATCTGATAGAGTCCCTGAAGAACTATAGACAGAGAGTCATGATATTGTAGTGATCAAGACCAATTCCAAGAAAAAGAAATGAAAAAGGGCAAACTAATTATCTAAAGAGGCCTTACAAATAGCTGAGAAAAGAAGGAAGTTAAAGGCAAAGGAGAAAAGTAACAATATATCCATTTGTATACAGAGTTCCAAAAAATGGCACAGAGTCTATAAGAAAGCCTTCCCCAGTGATCAGTGCAAAGAAATAGAGGAAAACAATAGAATGGGAGAGATTAGAGACCGTTTTCAGGAAAATTAGAGATACCAAGAACATTTCATGCAAAGATAGGCACAATAAAGGACAGAAAGATTATGGACCTAAGAGAAGTGGAAGATATTAAGAAAACTTGGCAAGAATATACAAAAGAACTATACCAAAAAGATCTCCATTACCCAGATAACCACAATGGTGTGATCACTCACCTAGAGCCAGACATCCTGGAGTCCTAAATCAGGTGGGTAAGAAGCATCACTATGCAGAAAAGCTAGAGGAGGTGATGGAATTCCATGTGAGCTATTTCAAGTCCTAAAAGATGATGCTGTGAAAGTGCTGCACTCAATATGCCAGTAAATTTGGAAAACTCAGCTGTGGCCATAGGACTGGAAAAGGTCAGTTTTCATTCTAATCCCAAGGAAAGTCAATATAAAAGAATGTTCAAACCCCCACACATTTGCACTCATTTCACACTACCCAAGTAAAGTGCAAAATTCTCCAAGCCAGCCTTCAACAGTACTTGAACCCAACTTCCTGATGTTCAAGCTGGGTTTAGAAAAGGCACAGGAACCAGAGACAATTACCAACATCAGTCAGATCATAGAAAAACAAGAGAATTCCAGAAAAAAAATCTATTTCTGCTTTATTGACTATGTCAAAGCATTTGACTGCATGGATCACAACAAACTGTGGAAAATTCTTTAAGAGATGGAAATACCTGACCACCTTACTGCTTCCTGGGAAATCTGTATGCAGGCCAAGAAGCAACAGTTAGAACAAGACAGGGAACAACTTACTGGTTCCAAGTTTGAAAATGAGTACATCAAGTCTTATTGTCACACTGCTTATTTAAATTACATGCAGAGTACATCATGTGAAATGCTGGGCTGGATGAAGCAGAAGCTGGGATCAAGATTGCCACAGAAATATCAATAACCTCAAACACACAGATGACACCATACTTATGGCAGAAAGCAAAGAGAAACTAAAGAGTCTTTTTTTGAAAGCAAAAGAGGAGAGTGAAACTGCTGGCTTAAAACTCAACATTCAAAAACCTCAGATCATGTCATCAGGTCCCATCACTTCATGGTAAATAGATGGAGAAACAATGGAAACAGTAACAGACTTTATTTTATTTTCTCCAAAATCACTGGAGATGGTGACTGAAGCCATGAAATTAAAAGAAGCTTGCTCCTTGGAAGAAAAGCTATGACCAACACATAGTGCATATTAAAAAGTAGAAACATTACTTTGCTGACAAAGATCTGTCTAGTCAAAGCTATTGCTTTTCCAGTAGTCGTGTATGGATGTGAGAGTTGGACCACAAAGAAAGCTGAGTTGAAGAATTGATGCTTCTGGACAGTGATGTTGGAGAAAACTCCTGAGAGTGCATTGGACTGCAAGGAGATCAAACCAGTATATCCTAAAGGAAATCAGGCCTTAATATTCCTTGAAAGGCCCGATTCTGAAGCTGATTCTCCAATACTTTGGCCACCTGATGAGAAGAACTGACTCACATGAAAAGACCCTGATGCTGAGAAAGATTGAAGGCAGGAGGTGGGAGGGATGACAGGATGAGATGGTTGGATGGCATCACTGACTCAATGGACATGAGTTTGAGCATGCTCCAAGAGCTGGTGATGGACAGGGAGGCCTGGCATGCATCAGTCCATGGGGTAACCAAGAGTTGGACCCAACTGAGCATATGAAGTGAAGTGATTCCTCAGGATTTAAAGGTCTGACACCTTGTCAGACTATCCAGCCTGGGGATCTCGCTTCAGGTTAAGCCCTCGAGCATTAGGCCTGAGTGTAAGAAGGGC
The DNA here is from genome assembly GCF_014754425.2 of Oryx dammah. Lineage (NCBI taxonomy): Eukaryota > Metazoa > Chordata > Mammalia > Artiodactyla > Bovidae > Oryx > Oryx dammah. The sequence goes on along the minus strand of NW_024070192.1, from coordinate 59,358,982 downwards.
TTGATATAGGAATTCCACAGTACTGGGAAAACAGAAAAACTCCTCTCTTATAGAGTGTTTCCAACTTCTTGCATACGAGATCCAAGGGAAAAGCAGTGACTCCATAGGACCCTGAGCCAAATCCACCTGCTAATCTGGGAGAATCTCCTCGGGAGGTGGGGGGCAGCTGTGGCTCACTTTGAGCACAAGAACATTGATGGCAGAGGTACTGAAGGGTACTCATTAGTGTAAGCTCCCCTGGAGGCTACCATTTTGACTCCAAGGCCTAATAGACTATAGTCTCCAGTGCTTGGATGAGTGTAGCCAAACAACCAACAGGGCAGGAAAACAGCCTAACCTGTCAGTAGACAGGCTGCCTAAGGTCTTCCTGAGGCCACAGCAACCTCTAAACACATCCCTTCGTATGGCCCTGCCCTTGAGGACAAGACCCAGCTCCAATCACCAGGGGGCGGGCATTGCCCCTCCAGCCAGGAAGGCTGCACAGGCTTCTCCATCAGCCTCAAACATCAGAAAGAAGATACCAGAAACAAGATGAACTACAGTCCTGCAGTCTGTGGAACCACAAATACAGAAAGTTACACAAAAGGAGAAGGTGAAGGAATATGCTTTAGATGAAGGAAAAAGATACAATCCCAGAAAAACAACTAAGTGAAGTGGAAATAAGCAATTTACCTGAAACAAAACATTCAGAATAATGATAGCAAATATGATTCAAGATCTCAGAAAAAGAATGGAGGTACCAACTAACAAGAATCAAAAAAGGTATAATATAGAGTTCAAGATATAAAGAAGTATCAGAGTTGAACAATAAATAAAATAAAAGATACACTAGTAGTCAAAAGTACAATAAACAATGAAGAGGAACAGATAAAAGAGCTGGAAAACAGAATGATATAAATCACTGCCATGGAATAGAATAAGAAAAAAAAAAAAACAGAATAACAGGAAACAAGAATATAAACTGTCTTCTGGTATTTAAAAATATGGCACAAAATTAAGTGAGCCAGTATTCGGGATGTAGGATTTCCACAAGGAAAAGAGAAAGAGAAAGGGCCTGGGGAATATTTGAAAACCTTATAGGTGAAAAATTCCTAACCTGGGAAAGAAAACAAGAAACTATATCAGAAAATTCAGAGTCTCATACAGGCTAAACACAAGAAGGAAGACATTGAAACACACAGTAATCAAATTGACAAAAATTAAAGACAAAGAGAAAATACTAAAACCAACAAGAGAAAAAATAACTAAATAACTTACAGGGGAACTCCCATAAAGCTATCAGCTGATTTCCCGCAAAACTTTACTGACTAGAAGGGAATGGCATAGTATATTTAAAGTGATAAAAGAGAAAAACCTACAACAAAGAGTACTCTACCTTTCACTTAGAATCAACAGAGAAATAAAAGCTTTACAGATAGCAAAAGCCAAGGTATTTCAGCACCATGAAACTAGTTTTACATTTGTTGGAAACTTCTCTAGTTGGAAAAGAAAAAGCTGCAAATAGAAACAAGGTCATTATTAATAGGAAAGTTCATCAGTAAAGGCAAATGTACAATAAAGTTAGAAAATCATCTACACACAAATATGATGTGAAAACCAGCTATTGCTGGAAGAGGATTGTCCAGATGCATGATATTGGAAATGCATTTGAAATGAGAAATCAGCAACTTAAAACAGTCTTGTACATATCAGTATACAAACTGCTATATTAAATGTCGTGGCGACCACAAACAAAAAATCTATAGTTGTTACACACACATACATACACAGTCTTGAAAAAAACATGAAAGTTGAAATTATTTTTTGATCCATGGGCTGCAGAACAAATGTTTTGTTTGAAGGCATGAAAATTACATTAATCCTATTGTACATATTCATCAGAGCTCTTGTACATCTTCATCAGCATATCAAGTACTTTGTCAATGAGCATTAATATTTAAAAGAAATTTTTGAACAGTATGTCATAACATAGAATATTTAGTAAACTATGTTGCAAACAAATGTGCTGCCATCTATGCTTTGTTGTTTTTATAGAGCACAGGCAAGGTAAATTAAGTATAATTCTTAAGAGACCTAAGATTTTCAAAATGATAAATGAACTTTGGCTTTAACTTAAAATAATCAACTACATTTGCCCCTAAATCTCAAGCCAGGCATTGACTTCTCCTCATCAGCTATGGTAGTTCTAAATGACATCTTCTTCAAATACAAGATTCTTTCTTCTACACTGAAAGCCTGTTGTTTATTGCAATATTCAATAATGATGTTAGCTGTAACTTTTGTATAACTTGCTTCAGCTTCTACATCAGTGCTTGCAGTTTCACTTGGCAATTTTATGTTGTGAAGTGGCTTCTTTTTCTTAAACCTCATGAACCAACTTTTACTGACTTCAAACTTTTCCTGCTGCTTTCTCACTTCATTCACCCTTCAAAGAATTGAAGAGATTCAGCGTCTCATTCGGAATTGGTCTTTAGCTAAAGGGAGTGTTGTGACTGGTTTGATATTCTATCTAGACCACTAAAAGTTTTTATTTATATCATCAGAGGGCTTCTTCAAATTACCATTATTCAAATTAATTTTAATATTAGAACTACCATTTTTGTATTTTGTCAAGTTGAAATCACAAAGCCTAGTATAAGGAGGGGAAATGATTGATGGCACAAATCAAGACAGTCTAAAGCTACATTTGCTTCCCTGGTGGCTCAGTGGTAAAGAATCCATCTGCCAATGCAAGAGATGTGGGTTCAAACCCTGGGTTGGGAAGATTCTCTGGAAAATGAAATAGCAACTCACTCCAGTGTTCTTGCCTGGGAAAGCCATGGACAGAGGATCCTGGCAAGCAGGGGTCACAAGAGTTGTGCATGACTTAGTGACTGAACAACAGCAATGCAACATAAATGAAAGATTGATAATGTAATACATGTGGAAATCTCATCTCCATTCAAAAGCCTGATCTGGTGTATTTTTGTTTTTTTAACTGCTGAGGCACTAAGTTCCACTGTTTATAGCTTATACTTTTATTCAATGTTTTAAAACATACATTGGACCTGTTATTGGGCCTTGACTCTTTTCTATTAGTATTAAAATAAAGACACCAAAGACAGTTGGAGAGAGAAAGGAGAGAAAGGAATACCCTAGAACATTCAAAACAAATTAAAAAGGAGCTATTTTTCTGAACTAACGAGGGGTAGTTCTTTTTTTTTTTAAAGAATAGTCAGACTTGCAAAAGACTTTCTTCCCTGTGGTAATTAAGTAAGCAGTGCGGTTACACATTTTCAGCCAGTAGACCCAACAGAAACAACTCACCCCTTTGTTTTCTAAGAGACTTTCTAATCAATTACTCCCTTCATCACCACCACCACCATTTTAAAGAAGATATTCATAATTAGGGCAGTACTGGCTTTCAGTTTTGATATTCCTCTTGGAGTTATTTGCTCAAGTGAAATTTGGTCTTTAGAAAATTATTTATATATTTATCAACATTAAAATATATTTTCTTCTTTTTTAGACAGGGAGAAGATAGCCACATTTTTCTCACTTCCTGTAAGGGAAGCATAATGCTTCCTGGCTCAGATAGAAATAACTTTTTTCCACATGTAATATTAGCTATTCAATAAATAACTATGACTTCACAGTACTAGAAAAATACTTGTAATTTTGGTTCTCAGTCCAAATTTATTATCAAAATTGTATAGATAATAAAATAAATTCAGAGATGTCTTGAACTCAATTTTGTTAAAATGTCTACAGATATCTTGTCACTGATCTCAGATTTACCAGGCTTATCAGTATACTGATACTCACTAATGCTCATTTGCACCTGTTCCAGTTGCCAGAGTTATCAAATACAGTTAGAAAGGACAAAAGAGTTATTAAAACTCACTGAGATTGGTAACAAGAATGTTACTTAGGCTTGGCAGAAGGTAATTTCTGTTTATTACACTGATTATTATCTTATCAAAAAAGGAATATAAAGTGACCATGGAGAGCTTGATTCTTCTAATGTGTGCAATTGTTTCAATGTAAAACATAGACAAAGTAGGCAAATAAATAACAAAACATACTTCATTGCAATCTTCAAATTTTTCTAACAATCATTATCTTTCGGCCTTTAGAAACTTCTGTCAAGGTTTTCACACAAATTTTGGAGCTAGTGTCAATTTGACAACATTTGTAACTACATTCTGTATGTACCAAAATAATCTGATTATTACAGAATACATAAGTGTCAGATTTCTAGACGTTAGTACTGATATTCTCATTAACTGTTGGCTTCTTTGGGTCACGTTAGGGTTGAAAGTAAATGAAGATGAGTTAGTAGAAGTTAGAACATATTTTTCTCCAGGTTTTGACTATAATTTATTGCCGAAATTATTGACATTTACATAAGCTACTCATCAGAGTCAAAACCTTTTATACAAAATATTGCTTCTTCTTTAAAAATTGGTACCTTTACTAATACTATGTCAATGAATTTTATGTTGACTTACAAAAATGCTTTCTCTTTTTGTTTGAGTTTCTATAGCCTGAAAGGCCTAGGACAGGTGATTGCTTTCAGAATCTTCATGACCTAAAGGAATGGGGACTTTTGAGTTCCCATCCAGCCCTGTCATGCCATCACAAACTTATTATAGTTGGAGACTCATGAAAATTTGTCACACAAAAGTTATACAGAGAAGCAAACGATACTCAGGTTATTCCTATCAGAGGCTTTTTTGGTCTTTTCTTTGCAAGACACTTTCAGTTTGTCATTCAAACTTCTTTCACAGTAAGAAAAATATGAATATTAAGTAATTATTTTCCAAAAACTATCATAATAAGCCAAAAACACATCTGAAAGAAACCTAGTTATTTTTTCTTTGGTTGAGCTTTGGGCCTAGTAGATGTTTTTTTACCCAAAAGTATGTGACAGGTGCCAATGCATGGGGAAAACTGGCAGAGCACTCACAGAAAGTAGTGGGGATGAATTTCAGAATGTATTATAACATGGCAATAACACTTTCACCAACTGTAACATATATTTTCCTTTAAAAAATGCTTCTAATAACATCTTATGGATATGGGTATATCTACACAAGTCTTTACTTATGATGGAAGACAATATCAACATAGAAGATCCCAAGCATTCTAGTTACATTTTTTTTACAATTGTATAGTTTTTGATTAACCAGTTATGTAGTAATGTTTATTTTTGCTATAAAATAATCATATCTAAGAATGAGGCAGATGCAATTCATACTATAAAGGCTACATTAAGTGAAAAAAAAAAAACTCTAATACATTTAGAGTTTTGAGCCTTAAGCTTATTGTATAAAAGTACAATTACTTGTATATCAAGTAAGTTATATTCAGTTTTGTTCAATTCTCTGCTGGAATCTACTCTGATTGTAAAAGTGTAAGGGAAATAATTCTTTATACTTATTGACCCTTCTCCAGACAGACATATAAATGGTTTCTTTAAGCTTTATTTGATTTTCCATATGATGTATTTTTAATTTATTTTTATAAATAATTTATGTATTATTATTATTAAATGCAAATATCTGTCCATAAAATGCTGCTACTGCTGCTGCTACTAAGTTGCCTCAGTTGTGTCTGACTCTGTGCGACCCCATAGATGGCAGCCTACCAGGCTCCGCAGTCCCTGGGATTCTCCAGGCAAGAACACTGAAGTGGGTTGCCATTTCCTTCTCCAATTCATGAAAGTGAAAAGTGAAAGTGAAGTGGTTCAGTTGTGCCAGACTCTTAGCAACTCCATGGACTGCAGCCCACCAGGCTCCTCCATCCATGGGAATTTCCAGGCAAGGGTATGGGAGTGAGGTGACATCACTAGCTAAAGGAAAAAATAACCAACTAAAATATCCATTTTATATTACATATATTAAATTATATTAAATTTTATTAAATATATATATTAAATATATAAATTATATTAACTATATAAAATAGCCTTACAAATTATATTAACTATATAAAATAGTGAAAAGAAGTAAAAAGCAAAGGAGAAAAGGAAAGATATAAGCATCTGAATGCAGAGTTTCAAAGAAAAGCAAGGTGAAATAAGAAAGCCTTCCTCAGTGATCAGTGCTAACAAATAGAGGAAAACAACAGAATGGGAAAGACTAGAGATCTCTTCAAGAAAATTAGAGATACCAAGGGAACATTTCATGCAAAGATGGACTTAATAAAGGACATAAATGGTAGAGACCTAACAGAAGCAGAAGATATTAAGAAGAGGTGGCAAGAATACACAGAAGAACTATACAAAAAAAGCTTCATGACCCAGATAATCACGATAGAGTGATCAGTCACCTGGAGCCAGACATCCTGGAATGTGAAGTCAAGTGGGCCTTTGAAAGCTTCACTACGAACAAAGCTAGTGGAGGTGATGGAATTCCAGTTGAGCTACTTCAAATCCTGAAAGATGATGCTGTCAAAGTGCTGCACTCAATATGCCAGCAAATATGGAAAACGCAGCAGTGGCCACATGACTGGAAAAGGTCAGTTTTCATTCGAATCCCAAAGAAAGGCAATGCCAAAGAATGCTCAAACTACCACACAATTGCACTCATCTCACACTCTAGCAAAGTAATGCTCAAAATTTTCCAAGCCAGGCTTCAGCAATGCATGAACTGTGAACTTCCAGATGTTTAAGCTGGTTTTAGAAAAAAACAGAGGAATCAGAGATCAAATTACCAACATCCGCTGGGTCATCGAAAAAGCAAGAGAGTTCCAGAAAAAACATATATTTCTCCTTTATTGACGATGCCAAAACCTTTGACTGTGTGGACCACAATAAACTGTGGAAAATCCTAAAAGAGATAGGAATACCAGACCACCTGACCCACCTTTTGAGAAACCTATATGCAGGTCAGGAAGCAACAGTTAGAAATGAACATAGAACAACAGACTTTCTCCAAATAAGAAAAGGAGTATGTCAAGCTTGTATATTGTCACCCTGTTTATTTAACTCCTATGCAGAATACATCGTGAGAAATGCTGAGCTGGAAGAAGCAAAGGCTGGAATCAAGATTGCTGGGAGAAATATCAATAACCTCAGATGTGCAGATGACGTCACCTTTATGGCAGAAAGTGAAGAGGAACTAAAAAGCCTCTTGATGAAAGTGAAAGAGGAGAGTGAAAATGTTGGCTTAAACCTCAACATTCAGAAAACGAAGATCATGGCATCTGTTCCCGTCACTTCATGGGAAACAGAAGGGGAAACAGTTAAAACAATCTCAGCCTTTATTTTTTGGGGCTCCAAAATCACTGCAGATTGTAATTGCAGCCATGAAATTAAGACACTTATTCCTTGGAAGGAAAGTTATGACCAACCTAGATAGCATATTCAAAAGCAGAGACATTACTTTGCCAACCAAGGTCCGTCTAGTCAAGGCTATGGTTTATCCAGTGGTCATGTATGGTTGTGAAAGTTGGACTGTGAAGAAAGCTGAGCACTGAAGAATTGATGCTTTTGAACTGTGGTGTTGGAGAAGACTCTTGTGAGTCCCTTGGACTGCAAGGAGATCCAACCAGTACATCCTAAAGGAGATCAGTTCTGGGTGTTCACTGGAAGGACCGAAACTCCAGTAAAGCTGAAACTCCAAAACTTTGGCCACTTCACATGAAGAGTTGACTCATTGTAAAAGACTCTGTTGCTGTGAGGGATTGGAGTCAGAAGGAGAAGGGAACGATAGAGGATGAAATGGCAGGATGGCATCACCAACTCAACGGATATGAGTTTGAGTGAACTCCGGGGGTTGGTGATGGACACTGAGGCCTGGTGTGCTGCAATTCATGGAGTTGCATACAGTCGGACACGACTGAGCAACTGAACTGAACTGAAAATATCCATAGCCCAGCAAAGAATTAAAATATGTTTATTATGGTCCATGTTATACTTCTAAAACCAAAACTAACCTTTCTTCCAGAGAAAAAAATTTATCTTGAATAAAACTCTCAAAATTTATTGATAAATAAAGTTTCTCTTACATTATCATGTACTTCAAATTTTGCAGAAAAAAAAAATCAAGGTTTAGTGAAACTTTTCCTCTATTAGCTCCTATAATCAAGTCATAGTAGCTAATTTATTCCAGTAAATGAAATACATCAGAAATAGAACACTACTTCATGAATTGTTTCCTTTATTGCAAATTACTATATTTGGTTTTACTTCTGATTACTCAGACACAGACTATGAGGTGAGAATTTCTATGCAAATGCTTACTGTAGAAACACTTCCATTAAGAAACAGAAAGTTAGTGGAGAAAATAGGTCAAGAAGGGAGAGAATAATAGCAAATGAAGCAACTGACAAAGAACTAATCTCAAAAATATACAAGCAACGCCTGCAGCTCAATTCCAGAAAAATAAACGACCCAATCAAAAAATGGGCCAAAAACTAAATAGACATTTCTCCAAAGAAGACATATGGATGGCTAACAAACACATGAAAAGATGCTAAATATCACTCATTATTAGAGAACTGCAAATCAAAACCAAAATAAGGTACCACTTCACACCAGTCAGAATGTCTGTGATCCAAAAATCTGCAAGCAATAAATGCTGGAGAGGGTGTGGAGAGAAGGGAACCCTCCTACACTGTTGGTGGGAATGCAAACTAGTACAGCCACTATGGAGAACAGTGTGGAGATTCCTTAAAAAATTGCAAATAGAACTGCCTTATGACCCAGCAATCCCAGTGCTGGGCATACACACGGAGGAAACCAGAATTGAAAGAGACATGTGTACCCCAATGTTCATCGCAGCACTGTTTATAATAGCCAGGACATGGAAACAACCTAGATGTCCATCAGCAAATGAATGGATAAGAAAGCAGTGGTACATATACACAATGGAGTATTACTCAGCCGTTAAAAAGAATACATTTGAATCAGTTCTGATGAGATGGAAGAAACTGGAGCCAATTATACAGAGTGAAGTAAGCCAGAAAGAAAAACACCAATACAGTATACTAACACATATATATGGAATTTAGAAAGATGGCAATGATGACCCTGTATGCAGGACATCAAAAAAGACAAAGATGTGTATATCAGATTTTTGGACTCAGAGGGAGAGGGAGAGGGTGAGATGATTTGGGAGAATGGCATTGAAACATGTATAATATCATGTAAGAATCGAATTGCCAGTCTATGTCTGATGCAGGATATGTACGGCACGCTTGGGGCTGGTACACGGGGATGACCCAGAGAGATGTTGTGGGGAGGGGGGTGGGGGGGTTCATGTTTGGGAACGCATGTACACCCGTGGTGGATTCATGTCAATGTATGGCAAAACCAATACAGAATTGTAAAGTAAAATAAAAAAATAAATTAAAAAAATAATAAAAATTAAAAAAAAAGAAGGGAAAGAAACCAAATTAGAGTGAGTTTTCAAAATGTCTCAGTCTCAGCCTGTTCCCAAGGGGTGCTCTGGAGTATAAGCTTCACCTTGTGGAATGATCTGACAAGAAAGAGAAATAGATTTTCATACTTTATGCACTTGCATGCTCTGATGAAGTAAACTACCAGGCCTTTTGTGAACAAAAGTAATTTCAGTAGCCAAAGTATAGTTTCAAAAGGAAAGGATGCCATGCAGGATTTTAGAAGCAAATTTGTATGAGAGCTGAATGTGGGGTTCAAACAATCAACAAGAGGGATGTAAGAGTACCTGGGCAGAGGATCAATCAGTTCAGATCAGTTCAGTCTCTCAGTCCTTTCTGACTCTTTGCAACCCCAAGGACTGCAGCACATCAGGCCTCCCTGCCCATCACCAACTCCCAGAGTTTACTCAAACTCATGTCCATTGAGTCAGTGATGCTATCCAACCATCTCATCTTCTGTCCTCCTTTTCTCCTCCCGTCTTCAATCACTCCAACCATCAGGGCCTTTTTAAATGAGTTGGTTCTTTGTATTAGGTGGCCAACGTATTAGAGTTTCAGCTTCAACATCAGTCCTTCCAATGAATATTCAGGACTGATTTCCTTTAGGATGGACAGGGTGGATCTCCTTGCAGTTCAATGGACTCTCAAGAGTCTTCTCCAACACCACAGTTCAAAGCACCAATAGAAGATCAATAGTAGCCACTGAACATTTTGTGTGAGCATGCTCAGTCATGTCCACCTTTTTGCGACCCTGTGCACTGTAGCCTACCACACTCTGCCATGGAATTCTCCAGGTAAGAATAATGAAGTGGGCCGCCATTGCCTTCTCCAGGAGAACCTCCTGACCCAGGGATCAAACCCATGTCTCTTGCATGTCCTACAATGCAGGCAGATTCTTTACTGCTGAGTCATAGGGGAAGCCCAAACATTTGGTACAGGTGGCTTAATTTTCACAAGTTATACTCTTTCCAAAACTATAAAATGAAACATATTAATATCATATATAATTGTTAATTCTTTACTAATATATTTCCAAAATCACTATTTCCAAATAAGGTCACATTCTGAGATTACAAGTAGACATGCATTTGGGGGAGCATTATTCAACCTACACTTTCCCAATTCACATTGCTCTTATCTTAATTTATACAATAGCCTACACATTGCTAAGTCTAATGGTCAATTCTCAGTCCTCAAGTTATATCACATAGTCATCATTTTCTAAAAGAGTTCTGTTTAAAACTGCTTTTCTGTTTAAAACTGTTGGGCAACATGGGGATTATGCTTACTCTCAAAAGTGTATTAATTTGGATAACAACTTAACATGGTCACACTAACTTTAAGCAGGATTGTATATAGTTTATCACTCTCTTCTGCATGTATTTTCTCACTTTCATTTCTAGAATGACATAACAGTTTAATTTTCCTCCTACCTCACTAGTTTATCCTTCTCAGTCTCCTTAATTGATTGTTTTCTCCTTCTTGATGTTGGTTTGCCTTAGTGTTTATTTATCTTTCTCTTTTCAGTGTACACCCATCTTCTTTCTTTCTCTGCCTCTCAATTACATCATGATTTCCATTAAATGTATCTATAGGCCCACTACTGCAAAATGTGTAGAGTCTGATTGACTCCCTGAAACTAAATTTGTAAGTACAACTGATTACTCAATATCTCGGTGACTAACAAAAAAAAAAAAAAAAAGACAATTATTTTGAAAACTCTTAATGTGTGATTTTTAAACAAATTATTTGAAACCCTAAATTTAGTTGAAAGCTTTCTCCATTTTAACCATGAAGAGGTATTTCTCTACAAAAAAAAAAAAAAAAGGTCAGATAGACTTTATTGATTCTATATATGAATGAAGACTTGAAAAAATGTGAGGGAATTACAGTTAGAAAGTGTTCCAAAGAAGACAACTAGGTCTCAGGTCTATAGCAGAGAAACATACCCTCTGTGTGCTTGGAACAGCAAAGAGGTCAATCTAACTGGAAAAGAATGTATAATAATTGAGAGCAAAGTAGCAAAGGGAAACAGATCATGTATAGATTTTAGCATGTTACAGGTACTTTGTCATTTTCTCAGAGACACTGCAGCATTTTTTGACTATGTTTTTTTCTTTTCTTTTTCTTCACCAGTCCCCCAGGGGGCAGAGGTTTACTTGTTATTAAAGTATAACACATATACAAAAAATCAAATAACAATACTCATAATAATAAGTTTGCATGTTACTATATATACCTGAGTAACCAGCATCCATATCAAAATAGAATATCATTAACACTATTCCATAACCTCTACTCAAATCACATTGCCTCACTCTATATCCCTAAGAATAAAAATAATAATAATCCTGATTTCTAACATGATAGATTTGAGAATAAATGCAAACAAATATAATATAGACATATCTAAATATAATACAGGTAAATGAAATCACGTAGTGTATACTTTTGGGCCTCTGACTTCTTTGGCCAGACTTCATGCAAAAGTCTTCAAGAATATGTCTTAATTTTGATTTGCATTTCATTAAATCTAATCACTAGTTATTACAGAAATGCATGTGACAACTACAATGAGGTATCATCTCAGGATCAGAATAAACATCATCAAAAAATCTACAACTAATGCTGGAGAGGGGATGGAGAGACGAGAACCCTCCTACACTGTTGTGGAAAATGTAAACTGATATAGTCACTGTGGAGAACAGTATGGAATTTCCTTTAAAAATGAAAATATAACTACCATATGACCTAGAAATCCCTCTCCTAGGTATATACCCAGAGAAAATAATTCAAAAATGCAGCACTATTTACAATACCCAAGACATGGAAGTAACCAAATATCCATCAATGGAGAAATGTATAAAGAAGATGTAGTATATCTATGCAATGAGCTACTGCTGCTGCTGCTGCTGCTAAGTTGCTTCAGTCGTGTCCGACTCTGTGCAACCCCATAGACGGCAGCCCACCAGGCTCCTCCATCCCTGGGATTCTCCAGGCAAGAACACTGGAGTGGGTTGCCATTTCCTTCTCCAGTATGTGAAAGTGAAAAGTGAAAGTGAAGGCACTGAGTCATGTCCAACTCTCAGCGACCCCATGGACTGCAGCCTACCAGGCTCCTTCATCCATGGGATTTTCCAGGCAAGCATATTGGAGTGGGGTGCCATTGCCTTCTCCAAATGAGCTACTACTCAGCCATAAAAAAGAACAAAATAATGCATTTTCAGCAACATGAATGGGTCTAGAGATCATCATACTGACTGAAGTAAGTCAGACAATAGAAAGAAAGGTAGCATATGATATTGCTTATATATGGAATCTTAAAAAAACAAAAAAAAAACAAAAAAAAAAACAAAAAAACAACGTATAAACAAACTTATTTACAAAACAGAAGTAGAGTCAAAGATATAGAAAACAAACTTGAGGTCATCCAATCTGAGATAAGTTGAGTGGCGAGACAAGACCAGTCAGAAGATTCAGATTTTTGGATTGGCACATACACACTGCTGAACTCTGATGGCTCAGATGGTAAAGAGTCTGCCTGAGATGCAGGAGACCTGAGTTCAGTCTCTGGGTTGGGAAGACTTCCTGAAGAAGGGAATAGCTACTCACTCCAGTATTCTTTCTTGGAGAATTCCATGGACAGAGGTGCACTACAGTCCATGAGATGGCAAAGAACTGGACATGACTGAATGACTAGTAATTTCACTTTCATGCACACTACTACATAATGTGTTCATTTCACATGCTAGCAAGGTAATGCTCCAAATCCCTCAAGATAGGCTTCAACAGTACATGAACTGAGTACTTCCAGATGTACAAGCTGGATTTAGAAGAGGTAGAATAACCAGATATCAAATTGCCAACATCCACTGTATCATAGAAAAGGCAAGGAAATTCCAGAAAATTATCTACATCTTCCTCACTGATTACACTAAATAAAGCCTTTGATTGTGTGGATCACAGCAAACTATGGAAAATTCTTAACATGGGAATACCAGACCACTTTATTTGCCTTCTGAGAAACCAGTATGCAGGTCAAGAAGCACCAGTTAGAACCTGACAAGGAAAAACAAATTGGTTCAAAATTGGGAAAGGAGTACAGAAAGGCTATGCATTGTCACCCTGCTTCTTTAATTTATTTGCAGAGTATATCATACAAAATTCCAGACTGGATAAATCACAAGCTGGAATCAAGATTGCTGAGAGAAATATCAATAATTTCAGATATGAAAATGACAACATCCTTATGGAGGAAAGTGGAGAGAAACAAAAGAGGCTTTTTATGAAAGTGAAAGAGGAGAGTGAAAAAGTTGGCTTAAAACTCAACACTGAAAAAACTAAGATCATGGAATCCAGTTCCATCACTTCATGGCAAATAGATGGGGAAAAATGGGGAAAAAATGGGAAAAGTGGCAAACTTTATTTTCTTGAGCTCCAAAATCACTGTGGACACTGATTGTAGCAGGGAAATTAAAAGACAGTTGCTCTTTGGAAGAAAAGCAATGCAAATATACACAGCATATGAAAAAACAGAGACATCACTTGGCTGACAAATGTCTGTACAGTCAAGACTTTGGTTTTTCCAGTAGTCATATATGGATGTGAGAGTTGGACTGTAAAGAAGGCTGAGTGGCAAAAAAAAATTGATTCTTTTGCATCATGGTGCTGGAGAAGTCTCTGGAGAGTCCGTTGGACAGCAAGGAGATAAGAACAGTCAGCCCTAAAGGAAATCAATCCTGAATATTCATTGGAAGAACTGATGCTGAAGCTGAAGCTCCAATACTTTGGCCATCTGATGGGAAGAGCTGACTCATTGGAAAATACTTTGAATCTGAGATAGATTGAGGGCATGATGAGAAGGGGGTGAGAGAGAATGAGATGGTTGGATGGCATCATTGACTCAATGGACATAAGTTTGAGCAAGATCTGGGAGACAGTGAAAGACAAGGAAGCCTGGCATTCTGCAGTCCATGGGGGTATCAAAGAGTTGGACATAACTGTGTGACTGAACAACAACAAAAAAAAAGAACTATATATAAAATGGGTAACTTCTAAGAACTTGCTGTATAGCACAGGGAACTCTAGTCAATACTCTGTAATGGTCTATATGGGAAGATAATCTTAAAAAAAAAAAAAAGAAAGAAAGACTGTATATATTTATACATGTAACTGATTCTCCTTGCTGCTGCTGCTATGTCACTTCAGTCATGTCTGACTCTTCGTGACCCCATGGACTGCAGCCTACCAAGCTTCTCCGTCCATGGGATTTTCCAGGCAAGGGTACTGGAGTGGAGTGCCATTGCCTTCTCTGGATTATCCTTGCTATACATCTAAAATGAATGCAACATTTAAAATAAACTATTGTAAAGAATCCACTTGTCAATACAGGAAATTAAAGATAAGTGGGTTTGATCCGTGGGCATGGAAGATTCCCTGCAGTAGGGTATGACTATCCACTCCAGTACTCCTGCCTGGAAAATTCCATGGCCAGAGGAGCCTGGAAGGCTACAGTCCATAGAGCTGCAAAGAGTTAGATATAACTAAGTGACTGAGCAGTCATCAAGAAATGTTTTTTAAACAACGATGCCTCAGGGAAACAGTAAAACTTTCTATGGATAACAGAAATATCCTACCCCTAATTTTGGTGCTGTTGAAATGATAATATGTATACATCTGTTAAGATTCATATAATTATACACCTGAGAAGTGTGGATTTTAACACATATAAACTATATGTTAACAAACCTAACTTTAAAAAATGCACATTACTATTAGAAGGTCATTAAGCTTTAGGAATTCAGTAGCAGGACTGATTTTTATACTTATGTTTTACTATTAATGTGGGTGAACTGCTCCCCGTTTGTCAACCATATTCTGTATTTTGAAACTATTTCAGGTTATCTTTCACTTCTTTAAATTTTAAACTCTGGATCAATTAATTTTTTTTTCTATCTATGTAGAGTATGTTGCTCCATGATAACGAATAAACAATTTGCCCTGGCCTGCCTCGCTGCATTTTAATACATGAAGGTGACAAGTAAAACCATTTTACTTAGAATGGCTATGGTTATGTCCAGCCCTGAAATTAATTTGTCCAGTACACTAATAAATTTTCAAGTTGCACTATTTTCTTTAATAAAACACAGACTAAGCTGAAGATTTAGCTAATTCCTCATCATTTTGTGAACTCATCAGTCTTTTTTATGTTGTTCTTCCTCACAATTTGCAGTTGCTTTCCGTTGATTTTGACTACAGAAATTAGACCAAGATTTTGTGTTTTGTTTTTTGCAAAAAATAGAATATTAAATTATTAATTAAGATGCTAAATATTAGACCTGCATGACTGTAGTACTGCAGAAAAATGAAAATCAGTTCAGTTGCAGAATCGATTAATAAATAAATTTAAATGTAATTCAATTTCATAAAAGCGTTATGCATAAAATTGCCCCTAAGAATTATAAATAGATATTGTTTGTGATTTTGATTAATGAATAATTAAGAAAGTGTATTTTTGAAATCCTAGTTCTTTAATTTGTGTTGTGAATTTAAAGAATAATTTTCCTGTATTGGCAAGACTCTATAGCAATGGATTTAAAAGCCTCTATAGCAGTAGTTTAAAAAGGAAAAAGAAAAAAACAAAAGAAGTTCAATTGCCAATTGCTATTTTGTGTGGAAGGCAAAAAAGTTTAAATTACATTTTTCTTTTATTTAACAAGCACAATTTAAATTTATGCTCTGCACAAAATGCTGTGCTGGCTAGGATGAGTAAAACTTCTGCCCTCCCATAGGATGCATCTAGTAGGATTGACTGATAAGTAAGTCACCGTACAAATTGAAATTCGATATGCTGTAGGAGTGCAGAAGATGGAGCAATCAATCCTGACTTGTGGGATAAGAAAGACTTTTCAGTTAGATCTTAAAAAATGAGTGGGTTCCCAAATAGGAGAGGTAGAAAAAACATTACGAATGGTGGTAAAACTAAAAAGATAAGAAATAATAATTTTTCCGGGGAAGAAAAATAATATACTGTGTTATGAAATATGTAACCATATAAGAAAAACTTTGTGTCTATAGGAAATTTAGTCCATAACTTTAAAGGCAATTAAACCTCGTAAAGAACCTGCCTGCCAGTTCAGGAGATAAGAGATGTGGGTTCAATTCCTGGGTCAAGAAAATACCCTGGAGGAGGGTATGGCAACCCACTCCAGTACTCTTGGCTGGGGAAATCTCATGGACAGAGGAGCCTGCAGGCTACAGTCTGCAGGGTAGCAAAGAGTTGGACATGACTGAAGTGACCTAGCACTCAGAAGGAAAGTAAATATTCAGTACTCATAGTTAGCTACTCTTCCACTTGTGATCATCTGTCCTATGTATTTTTTTTTTTCCAGTAGATTCTATCTTAATGAGGGAAAGAACAGTTTTGATATCACCAGAACTGAGCACAGAGACTTGCATGTACTTGAAAGCTAATGAATATTTATTAAGTAAATGAGTTAAGGTCATAATAAGGCTTTTCATATATATTGTATGTTGCAAATGAGATATCAAACTGCACAGAAAGAAATAAAAAAAAAAATTGAAGAAAGAGGTGAAATAACCCAAATCTTGCTTCAAAAATATCACATAAGGTTTACAAAATGGATTGTATAAAATTCAGAAGAAAGTGGAAATGGGAGATCAGTCAGAAAATATTCAGTCTAGTTCAGTTCAGTCGCTCAGTCGTGTCTGAATTTTGCGACACCATGGACTGCAGCACGCTGTCTTCCTGTCCAACACCAACTTCTGGAGCTTACTCAAACTCATGTGCATCACATCGGTGATGCCATCCAACCATCTCATTCCCTGTCATCCCCTTCTCCTCTCACCTTCAATCTTTCCCAGCATCAGGGTCTTTTCAAACGAGTCAGCTCTTTGCATCAGGTGGCCAAAGTATTAGAGTTTCAGCTTCAGTATCAGCCCTTCCGATGAATATTCAGGACTGATTTCACTTAGGATGGACTGTTTGGATCTTCTTTGCATTTCAAGGGACTCTCAAGAGTCTTCTTCAACACCACAGTTCAAAAGCATCAATTCTTTGGCGCTCAGCCTTCTTCACAGTCCAACTCTCACATCTAAACATGACCACTGGAAAAACCAATTTAGGCAGCATATTAAAAAGGGGAGACATTACTTTACCAACAACAGTCCATCTAGTCAAAGTTAAATAAGCAGGGTGACAATATACAGCCTTGACATAGTCCTTTCCTGATTTGGAACCAGTCTGTTGTTCCATACCTAGTTCTAACTGTTGCTTCTTGACCTGCATACAGATTTCTCAGGAGACAAGTGAGGTGATCTGGTAATCCCTTCTCTTTATGAATTTTCCACAGTTTGCTGTGATCCACACAGTCAAAGGCTTTGACTTAGTCAATAAAGCAAAAGTAGAAGGCGATGGCACCCCACTCCAGTACTCTTGCCTGGAAAATCCCATGGACGGAGGAGCCTGTTAGGCTGCAGTCCATGGGGTCGTGAAAAGTCGGACACGACTGAGCAACTTCCCTTTCACTTTTCACTTTCATGCTTTGGAGAAGGAAATGGAAACCCACTCCAGTGTTCTTGCCTGGAGAATCCCAGGGACAGGGGAGCCTGGTGGGCTGCCGTCTATGGGGTCGCGCAGAGTCGGACACGACTGAAGTGACTTAGCAGCAGCAGCAGCAGATGTTTTTCTGGAGCTCTCTTGCTTCTTTGATGATCCAGCAAATATTAGCAATTTGATCTCTGATTCCTCTGACTTTTCTAAATCCAGCTTGAATATCTGGAGGTTCACGGTTCACACACTGTCGAAATAGGTGAGATGAAAATTGAGAAGACCATATGAATTAAAGATTAAAATATAAGTATAATTAATATAATTTGGAATGTAATTAGATGTGAGTGAGAGTTATACATCAATAGTGACTCCAAGAGTAACATTAATTGAAGATAGAAATAAAAGGAAATTGACAGTCTCTTAAAAAATACAAATTTCATTTTTAAAAGTCTTTCCTAAGCACTTTATCTTTACATATTAGAGCCCTGCAATGCCAGTTGGAGAGAATGACACTCCACTAAATAGTACCATGAAGTTGATGTCTCTTTATATCAGTGGTTCTAGAAGTATAATCCTTGGTCTTTCAAACATTCCCCTCAAAAGTTATTAGAAATGCAAATTATCAGGACTCAGCTCAGATTTACTTAGTCAAAAACCTTATGGATGAGTTTTAATTTGTGTTTTAATAATCTATTATGATAATTCTGGTATATGCTCGTCAGAAAAGCACTGCTTCATAGATGCTATGTACTTCTACCCTGAAACATAATTAGTTCAGAGAATGGCCCATCTCAATACATCAGGTTATTTAACATCTCTGTGCTTCAGAATCATTAGGGTGATTTAAACTAAAAATTGTATGATCTTGGACACTAAATTCAGCAAATCTGATTAGCAATAAAACAGGGATACAATTTTGGAATTTGCTAGTAATTCTGATAAGTATGATGTTATATATTTTAAGCCTATTTTAACTTTTACTTAGGATAATGTCATATACAAAAATATGTGGAATTGTTATACCTTTGTTTTATATTGCTAATGACTCTCTTAGGTTTTAAAATTTCTATTATTATTTTTACCATGAACATTATTGTACCATTTATTAACACTCCTAAATTTTGGTTGTTATTGATATTAATATTTAAAGGCTATTATCATTTTGTTCAGATCTGTTACTTTCAATTTTTCTCTAACATTTTAGTTCAAGTGTATTTTAGATGACAAAATTTAGCATACTTTGTTTTCCTAAATGAGAGTCTGTTCTCTAACTTGTGAATATAAACCATTTACATTTATTAAGATTGCTAATGCAATTGTATTAATGTGAATTCTGTTTTACTTTATACTTACTGTACTTTTTATTTTCTTCCTTTTATTTCTTTTCAAATTTCTATTGGATCAGTCATATTTCTTTTCTTTTCCAATGACTTTTAGTTAGTTTTATTTTTAAAGAGCTTGATTCAGTTATGATTGATGTACATTACATATTTTTATTTTATTTTTAAAATAAATTTATTTATTTTAATTGGAGGTTAATTACTTTACAATATTGTATTGGTTTTGCCATACATCAACATGTATCCACCACAGGTATACACGTGTTCCCCATCCTGAACCCCCCTCCGTCCTCCCTCCCTGTACCATCCCTCTGGGTCATCCCAGTGCACCACCCCCAAGCATTCAGTATCATGAATCGAACCTGTACTGGTGACTCGTTTCATATGTTATATTGTACATGTTTCAATGCCATTCTCTCTAATCATCCCACCCTCTCCCTCTCCTACAGAGTCCAAAAGATTGGTCTACACGTTTGTGTCTCTTTTGCTGTCTCGCATACAGGGTTATCGTTACCATCTTTCTAAATTCTATATATATGCGTTAGTATACTGTTTTGGTGTTTTCTTTCTGGCTTACTTCACTCTGTATAATCGGCTCCAGTTTCATCCACCTCATTAGAACTGATTCAAATGTATTCTTTTTAATGGCTGAATAATACTCCATTGTGTATATGTACCACAGCTTTCTTATCCATTCATCTGCTTAAGGACATTTAGGTTGCTTCCATGTCCTGACTATTATAAACAGTGTTGTGATGAACATTGGGGAACACGTGTCTCTTTCAATTCTGGATTCCTCTGTGTGTATGCCCAGCGGTGGGTCATTTAAATTGCTTGTATTTTTGTCTATTTACAAATTGTTGTACAAATATTTGTTTTCATTTATATTGCTTAAAAACAAGAGTGGAGTGGATGGATATGATAAATGCTTGTATAAATTGTGAAGAAATTGCAAAAATTTTATAAGCTGATTATACCAATTTATAATACTTTTATAGCAGAGTCAGGGTTTTAGTTGCTCCATGTCCTTCTAATTCTTTTTAATTTTAGTTATTTTAATAGGTGCATAGTGGCATCACAATGTGTTTTTTAATTGGGCATCACTTCACTTCTTTATATAAGATCTGATTTTTGACTTATACACACTTTTTTCTCTAAAGTAATTCTTTTAAATTTCTAAGAGGGCATGCTTACTGGCAACAAATTCTCTCAGGTTTTGTGAGAGGAAATCTTTACTTTTTACTTTGATTTTAAAGGATAACTTCACAGGGCATAGAATTCTAGGTTAGTGTATTTTTTTTTTTCTCTTAACAACTTAAATATTTCACTCCTCTCTGCTCTTACTTGCATGATTTATGGAAGTCAGATACAATTCTTATTTCTGTGTTTTCTTCTCGTGGCTTTTCCAGGATTTTTTTTTTTTTTTTAATCTTTGGTTTTCTGATATTTGAAAATGGTAAGTTCAGGTGTAGCTTTTATGGGCTTATGTTACTTGGTAGTCTCTGAGCTTCCTCAATCTCTTATTTAGTGTCTGAAATAAATTTGGGTGAAATTCTCACTAATTTTTCAAATATTTCTGCTGCTCTTTTGTCTTTTTCTTCTAGTAGTTTCACTATATTGTATATATTATACTTTAGATGTCTGACAGTCCTTGGATATTATATTTGATTTGTTTTTAATTTGCTGCTTTTTTTATCTTTGCTTTTCAGTTTTTAATATTTCCATTAAAATTTCCTCAAGCTTGGAGCCTTTCCTCAGCTTTTTTCAGTCTGCTAGTAAATCTTTCAAGGGTATTGATAATTTCTGTTAGTGTTTTTTTTTTTTTTTTCTAGATCTCTAGCATTTATTTTTGCTCTTTATTTGGATTTTGCATTTCTCTGCATATATTTTACATCTGTTTGTATATGATGTCTACTTTATCCATTCAAGATCTTAGCATATTAATCATGTTTTACATTTCTGAAATTCTAACATTCCTGCTATGTTTCATTCCAATGTTTTCTCTGTCTCTTCATTTTTTTTTCTTTTTGTAAATATCTGTTGATGGTCAGACACGATGTATTGGATGAAAGGAACTGCTATAGTTGGTCTTTAGTAATCTTCTGAGTAGTAGGGGAAGGAAAATCATTCTACAGTTATATCATTGGGTCTCAGTCTTCCGGTGCGCCTGAGCCTCTGGACTTGATCTATGCAAGTGTTTCTCAGTTTTCCCCTTCATTCTTTTGGGGAACAGGATTGATATATTGCACTTGAGTTTAGTATTTTCCTGCTCCCACATTAAAAAATATAATAATAATAAAATAAAAACTAAAATCAGCTGAAGTTGAGTATTTTTCTTCCCTTGTGTTAGTTAGGCTCTGATGATACTCCAGCAAATTAATATAGCTACCTATATAGTTTAGTTACCTAGCTTCCCTTGAGGTCAGATCTTGTTAAGAAGAACAAAGTGCTTTAATCTAATGCTTAAAATCGTTAATTTTCCTCTCTGTGTGCTCGAAGCACACAGGGAGTTTCCTCTATTTACTGTGGC
This sequence comes from Oryx dammah, assembly GCF_014754425.2. Lineage (NCBI taxonomy): Eukaryota > Metazoa > Chordata > Mammalia > Artiodactyla > Bovidae > Oryx > Oryx dammah. Next base: position 59,337,156 of record NW_024070192.1, on the reverse strand, counting down.
ACCTGATCAAGCTCTTGGAGGTAAATCTCACAATATTGTGGAGTTCCACCTATGACCTGGTTCTTCTGGAGTTTTTTTAATTCTCGGATTTGTGCACTCTGAGCCTTTAGTAACTTTTCAATTATACTTCATGTTATTGCACGCCACACTGGCTCCTGAGACAGTTTCTGCTCATGAGTTTACTCCTGTAAACTGTAACTCAGTTTTTCTTCTATCAGTCTAACTAAATGGTTTTCAGCTTTGTTCACATTGTTAGATTTATACTTAAATATTTAACTTATTGTACTATTAAACATTTTTTAAAATTCAAATATTATTGTTCATTTCTATTATATAAGAAAGTAATCTAGTAAAATAAAGCAATCAAACTAAAATTTTATATACCAAACTTCTATGCTTTGATTTTTTTTTACTTGTACATTAATTCTAAGAGATTTTTTAAAACTATACATTTTTAAAGCTTTCTATGAAGACAATTAAGTCATCTGTGAGTAGCAAAAGTTTTACTTCTTTCTTTTGTGAAAAAAATTAAAATGGAGAGCCAAGAAAATGCTCTAAAATGAAACTGAGAGGTCACTGAGGAAATATGACTTATACATATCTCAGCCTGGATGGAATCTGATCTTTGTCCACTTTTTGTCTTATCAAAGATATCCACAAGATCTGTCAGAAATGCAAGATACTTATTGGAACCTTTCCCTAATATAACTCATGTAAGCTTATTTACTTATCAGATACTTACCCTAAAAAATAAAATGAAATGAAATGAGATTCATGAAGGACAGGCATGTTCTGCCTTGCATCAAAGTCAATTACAGCTCTCATTGGCAACTTTAACAATCTCATGATTTATTTATTTATTATTATTTTTATTTATTTATTTTTTTTTTGATCGTTACAATTCCCTGACTCTTCCTCTTTCTTGGAGTACTTTTGTTTCTACCCAAACCTGTGTCTACAGAATTGCAATTCTTAAGATCCCAAGTAAAACTCTTTGTTTTCTATTGTCTTGATACTAGTTATCCTTTGACATCACATGGTGTCAGAATGAGAATCCAAAGTGATTCACTTCTACCTCAGCACTGTTGCAGATGGCATTGTCAATAGGCAGGTGCTACTCAGAACTCTGACTTCTTTAATACTTAGAAGTCCTACTCCTGTAAATTTCTATTGTACTGTCAAAAACTTGAAAATTTGTTGGTTCACCTGGGGATCATTTAACACTCCTAAAGTAATCTATTTGCACACTCAAGTGGAACAAAAATGCTATAGGAAAAGAAAAAAAAAATAGTAAACATTTTTTGATCAGTATTTTGAGCCCTCCAAATGTAATAATGAATTGCTTCCATCAGAGAGACTAAATCACAACTATCTTAAAAGATTTCCAAATTAGAAAAATCCTCTCAAGCTCTGAGATCTCTCTCTGCTCCATCCTGTTCCTCTGAATATCCACCACAGTGTTCTCCTCCTTGCTATTCATCTGTTTCTGAATTTCCTTTTATAGCACCAAGATTTTAAATACTTATTCTATTACATATTTGTCCTTTGCTTTCCGCTTGAATACCAAACTCCATAGATACTCAAGTCCCCTTTATAAAATGGCACAGTGTTTACATATAACGTAAGCACATCCTCCTTATACTTTAAATAATCTATAAATTACTTACAGTAACTTTATATAATATAAATGCTTATAAATTGTTATAAGTAAAAATGTAAGTATTATGCAAACTGTTGCCAGCATGCAGCCATTCAAGTTTTGCTTTTAGAAGCTTTCTAAAACTGTTTCTCCAAATATTTTTGATCTGTAGTTGGTTAAATTCATGGAGGTGGTACTAGTAGATAATGTGGGATTAACGAATATATTGCCCCATTACTCACTGTCTCTCTCAGTGATTCTCTGAAGAATTATTAGGCATAAAAATAATGTTATAGAAATGGGCACATGTTTGCTGTATCCAGGAGCTAAGGAGGAGGGGAAGATGAAAGAATACTAGATTTGGCTATAACAAGGTGATATAAAGGATCCTTGTGGTGATGGGAATGCCCCATGCCTTGGCAACATCAATATATATGCTGTTGCCATGCTGTGCTCATTCAGCTCTGTCTGCCTCTTTGAAAACCCATCCTTGCAATGGACTGTAGCCCACTAGGTTCCTCTGCCCACTGAATTTTCCAGGTAAGAATACTGGAGTAGGTTGCCATTTCCTATTCCAGGGTAACTTCCTGACCCAGGGATTAAACCCATGTCTCCTGCATCTCCTGTGCTGCCAGGCAGATTCTTTACCACTGAGCAACCTTGGAAGCCTTTAGCTATAGATAGATAGATAGATAGATAGATAGATAGATAGATAAACTTGCAAATCTTTGAGAACTTGAAAATCTACTGACCATTTGGGGACTCATTTGAAACTCCTAAATTAGTTTATTTTCACAATCACTCATTTGATGACAGGGTTTTTAAAATGAAATGCATTCTTGAGGTTCACTAAGCAACATTCTAACAGAACAAAGGCATCTCACTTAAGTTAACTTAAGTTAAAAAATCCTAGAAAAAAAATTTCTTGATGGATTTTTCCTTCCTGCTACTAAAGGCTTCCTGTTGCTAAGCCATGAAAGATGCCAGGATTCTTGACTTCTGGAGGAGAGGAATTCAATCCGGGGCCAGTGACAAGGCTTGATTGCTCATAGATTTTGTGTAATAAAGTTTTATTAAAGTATAAAAGAGATAGAAAAAGCTTCTGACATAGACATCAGAAGGGGGCAGAAAGAGTGTCCCCTCCTCCCCCCGCTAGTCTTGAGCTAGATGTTATATAGCTACTAGTAGGCTGCTAATTAGAGAAAGCAAATGTCTCAAAACTCAGAGTGGCACCAGGCCCCTCACCCACAACATATATTTTGAGATAACATTGGCACAAGGTGAGTCATCCCAGGCCATAAAACTTTTGACATGAATCTTGAAGAAAGGCAGATTTCCAAGCAAATGTATAGTTTCATTAGCATAGATTAGGAGAGCAATGTATGAGTTAAACGTACTGGTTTATTGAGCCCTTGTAGGTTCTGAGTCTTAAGCAGAACTGACTTGAAGAAAGACAGAGTATAGGGTAAACATAGTTCATTAACATGGCTTAAGAAAAACATTTCCATAAGAAAATTGTATTGGTTAACTTAAGGTTTGAGAAAAGTTAAGCTCAGGTGGAATCAGGTGTCATCAAGAGGAAGGCAATGGCACCCCACTCCAGTACTCTTGCTTGGAAAATCCCATGGATGAAGGAGCCTGGTAGGCCACACTCCATGAAGTCGTGAAGAGTTCGACATGACTGAGTGACTTCACTTTCAATTTCACTCTCATGCATTGGAGAAGGAAATGGCAACCCACTCCATTGTCCTTACCTGGAGAATCCCAGGGACAGGGGAGCCTGGTGGGCTGCCGTCTATGGGGTTGCACAGAGTTGGACACAACTGAAGCGACTAAGCAGCAGTAGCAGCAGCAGCAGGTGTCATCATGGCAACACAGAATTTTAAGAGAAATCTTTTTTTAATTTTGTTCAGAGAAAGGGAAAAAAAACAATCTGACCCTTGTAGTTTGTTTCCTCCCGCCTCTTAAAAGAGATAAAAAATTGTCTAATGTTTGCAGCCTATTTCCTCCATTTGGAGACCCCTGGCCTTCCTGTCTGTTACCCTCACAATACTCTCATACACTGACACAATAGCCTTTCACAATTTACTTTCCCATATTACCAAACGAGGTCTCATTTGGTATACTCCTATCATTTCTATTTCTGAAATACAAACGTACTTATCTGCCTCATAATTTCTCGGGGAAAAAATTCCTCAGAGGATTTTGTTTGGGGGGTTATGCACATATTCATTAACACAAAAGACTAATCGCATTACCACTTTTTAACCACTGTGTGAGTGTCTGTCGCTCAGTCATCTCTGTCTCTTTGCAACCCCATGGACAGTAGACCACCAGTCTCTGTCCATGGCATTTTCCAGGCAAGAATATTGGAGTGGGTTGCCATTTCCATCTCCAGGAGATCTCCCTGACCCAGGAGTTGAACCTAGGTCACCTACATTGCAGGCAGATTCTTTACCATCTGAGCCACCAAGGAAGCCCTTTTATCACTGGTCAACAGACTTTTTCTTTTTTTAATAACAAAAATTAGGAAGCAAATAATAAGAGAAACTTAAGAGGCTTTTAAGCCCATCTTAGTTTTGTAAAATATGTATGCATGCGTGTGCATATATATACGTATATATTTATATATATATTCATACCTTCGTTTGAATGTATATATTCATTTTCCCCTAAAGATTTTTGTTTTTAGTTTCCCCTAAAGGTTTTAAATCTCCTAAAAATTGAGTAGGTAACTTCTAGTTACTTTTCTGATCAGATACAAAATCAGAGATTTAAATCATCAAGTATGGTTGCTGCTCAGTTGCTCAGTCATGTCCAACTCTTTGCAACCTCATGGACTGCAGCATGCCAGGCTTCCCTGTCCTTCACTATCTCCCAGAGTTTGCTCAAACTCATGTCCACTGAGTCAGTGATGCCATCCAACATGTTATCCTCTGTCGTCCCCTTCTCCTCCTGCCCTCAATCTTTCCCAGCCTCAAGGTCTTTTCCATTGCATCAACTCTTTGCATTAGGTGGCCAAAGTATTGGAGCTTCAGCTTCAGCATCAGTCCTTCCAATGAATATTCAGGGTTGATTTTCTTTAGGATTGTCTGCTTTGATCTCCTTGCTGTCCAAGAGACTCGCAAGGATCTTCTCCAGCACCAGTTCCAAAGCATCAATTCTTTGGATCTCAGCCTTCTTTATGGTCCAACTCTCACATCCATATATACATAACTACTGGATAAAACATAGTTTTGACTAGATGGACGTTTGTCAGCAAAGTGATCTCTCTGCTTTTAATGCATTCTATGTTTGTCATAGCTTTTCTTTTAATGAGCAACTGTCTTTTAATTTCATGACTGCAGTCACTGCCCATGGTAATTTTGGAGTTGAACAAATAAAGTTTGATACTTTTTTCATTCCCCCCCTCCCATCTATTTTGATGAAGTGATGATACTGGATACCTGTTCCTCAACCAGGGATCACACTCAGGTCCCTTGCATTGGGAGCACTGAGTCTTATCCACTGGACCACCAGGGGAGTTCCTTCTACACATGTGGCTTGAGCTAAACTGAGATTTAAATACAGCTGACCACTCCATATCAAAGTCAGATCATTTTAAAGAGAATATCTATCTTCCACTTAATGATAAATCTAAGTCAAATTTGGGCCAAAAATATTGTATGAAAATTTAGCAAAAATCTCAGAAATTAATCTCCTCCCGACCTCCCACATATTGAAAAGATGGTCCCATTTGAACCACAAGAAAAACAAGTCACAGCCAAAAGTAGAGTTCTGGATAAAAACATTTTCTTTGCCACAAAAAGAAGCACAGAAAATTCTTTTCCATTAATTATAGAACATAGTACTGCTTCAAAACACTAATTAGTTTGTGATATCTCTCTTGGGCAGGGATTCACAACTATATATAACCAACATCTCCTTTCTAGTGCAAATATTTAGAAAAATTATGTTTTACTTTCTTGAATAAATGCCACCTTTTCAAATCAATATAACTTAATTGTAATATAACAAATCAGTAAAAAGTGAAATTTATAATTCATTGATACATATTTAAATATGTAAATACTCAATTATTTAGATCCAATAATAAAATCATTTTATTAGATTTTACTAGATTACATAATAAAATATTCTGAATCTTAAACTGTGAATGTAAAAGTTTGGAATCCTCTTTAACACAGACTTAGGTTCTAAATTCTGATAATTATACTAGATATTTCATATGCATAAATGTCTATTGGAACATTTACAATGCATATAGTATATAAGACAGTTACTCATTATTATGTTTGTTCTTTGCATTGTAGAATATCTAACATTTTTGACACCTGCTCACTTATGCAAATTTATCTCCTAACATTATAGCAATAAAAACGTCTCCACCAAAATCCAAGACAATGTACCATCCCCTCCGAGAAATACTGCCTTTACCGTTTGAGTGTACAGGTACATCTGGAGGGATATCCTTGTTATCACAGTAGGAAAAGGCAGCCAAGATTCTTTACTATTAGTGAATGTCAACTGGAGTGGATAGAGGAAAAGAACAAGAGATACATAAACTCTTGAGAGACAATAAGAAAGACTTTCAGAACATTGAAGCAAAAGATTGATGGGAACTTCAGGTTGCACCAAGAGTAGTGATTCTAATTTTATTCAAACACATAGGATGGTAATGATACGCTCCTATACATTTATATAGAAAATCATTATCTATATGTTGTCTACTTGGAAGAAGGATTTGTGCATTCATGCTAACACATATAATTTCAAAGGCATAAGTGGATAGACCTATAATTTAATCTTATTCAATCAATTTCTATAGATAACTTATTTTACGTCAATTATCAGGTTATATCAGTTCAGTTCAGTTGCTCAGTCATGTCCGACTCTTTATGACCCCATGGACTGCAGCATGCCACGCCTCCCTGTCCATAACCAGCTCCCAGAGTTTACTCAAACTCATGTCCATTGAGTCAATGATGCCATCCAGCCATCTCACACTTTGTCATCCCCTTCTCCTCCCACCTTCAATCTTTCCCAGCATCAAGGTATTTTCCAATAAGTCATTTCTTCACATCAGGTGGCCAATGTATTGGAGTTTCAGCTTCAACATCAGTCCTTCCAAACAATACTCAGGACTGATTTCCTTTAGGATGGACTGTTTAGATCTCCTTGCAGTCCAAGGGACTCTCAAGAGTCTTCAACACCATAGTTCAAAAGCATCAATTATTCGGCACTCAGCTTTCTTTATAGTCCAACTCTCACATCCATACAGGACTACTGGGAAAACCAAAGCCTTGACTAGACAGACCTTTGTTGGCAAAGTAATGCCTCTGCTTTTCAATATGCTGTCTAGGTTGGTCATAACTTTTCTTCCAAGGGGTAAGCATTTTTAAATTTCAGGGCTGTATGAAATGTCATAGCTGCATTAATCTCACCATCTGCAGTGATGTGGGAGCCCCACAAAATAAAATCTCTCACTGTTTCCACTGTTTCCCCATTTATTTGCCACGAAGTGATGGGACCAGATACCATGATCTTAGTTTTCTGAATGTTGAGCTTTAAGCCAACTTTTTCACTTTTCTCTTTCATTTTCATCACTTTCTGCCATAAAGGTGATGTCATCTGCATGTCTGAGGTTACTGATATTCCTCCCAGCAATCTTCATCCAGCCCAGCTTTTCTCAAAATGTACTCTGCATATAAGTTAATAAGCAGGGTGACAATATACAGCTTTGGCCTACTCTTTTCCTCATTTGGAACCAGTCTGTTGCCCCAAATCCAGTTCCAACTCTTTCTTCCTGATCTGCATACAAGTTTCTCAAGAGTCAGGTCAGGTGCCCTGGTATCCCTATCTCTTTAAGAGTTTTTGGTGATGCACAAAGTTAAAGACTTTGGCATAGTCAATAAAGCAGAAATATATGTTTTTCTGAAACTCTCTTGCTTTTGGGATAATCCAGTGGATGTTGGCAATTTGACCTCTGGTTCCTCTACCTCTTCTAAAACCAACTTGAACATCTGGAATTTCACGGTTCATGTATTGTTGAAGCCTGGCTTGGAGAAGTTTGACCATTACTTTACTAGCATGTAAGATGAGTGCAATTGTGTGGTAGTTTGTGCACTCTTTGACATTCTTTGGCATTTCCCTTCTTTCGGATTGGAATGAAAATTGACCTTTTCCAGTCCTGTGGCCCCTGCTGAGTTTCCCAAATATGCTGGCATATTGAGTGCAGCACTTTCACAACATCATCTTTTAGGATTTGAAATAGCTCAACTGGATATATAAATTCATTTATATAGCTCAGGGTATATATAAATGAAAACAAAACCTTGTCTTAGGGAGGATGAGATTTTCTTCTATTCTAATTCTACTGGTCTAATTATTAAATTGGCATGAGACAGACTAACAGAAGAAAATTAAAGAATACCTTAATAACATGTACACATGTGCCAGCTACAAATTGGCACTTGCCATTGACCCTTGCCAACTATCCATACAAGATTAATCATGTACTGTTGCAGCTGCTGATTTTCAACAGCCCCTGAAAGGAGAAGAGGATTGGAGAGCAGAAATGAGCCACTCTGTCCTCTGCCTTGTACTGGACAAGAGTGAACTCTTTAGTCTCCAATAACTTTTCTAAATATTTCATAAAATTGACTTTCTAAGTTTGCTAACATTGTGTTCCCCTCTTCCTTTCACAGTTTCTGTGCCTTAACTATACTAGTTGGTTTTCTCAGTGCTTGTCCTAAAGTTTTCCTCCTCTATTTTCTAGTCCCCAGCCAGAATTGCTCTTTTTACATCACCCTATATATCAATGTATCCCTGGAGAATGAAATGTCAAACCACTCCAGTATTCTTGTCTGGAAAAATTCCACAGACAGAGGAACCTGGAGGGCTATAGTCCATGGGGTTGAAAAGAGTTGGCCACAACTGAGTGACTGAGCACATATATCAATGTATAACAGTTTGACTATAATTACAATAGTGTATTCTATACTTGACATTTGCTAAAAGTTAGATCTCAAGTCTTATCACAACAAAAATTTTAAAAGGAAAATGGTAATTATTTAAGGTCATTGAGTTACATGGTTTGATTATGATGAATATTTCACAATGTATACATATATCAAATAACTAAATTGAACACATTAAATATGCACAATTTAATTGTCAAGTATACCTCAATAAATCTGGGGAAAAAATAAAAATTTGACAAAATTAAGACCAATATATTTTGAGAACTCCTTCAACTGTTCTTTTAAGAAAAGTCTTGTTAAAAAATAAAAAAATAATGACATCACATACAAAAAAAATATAAGAAAAGTCTTGACATATGGATTTTCTATGAACAAAATAATTTCTTTGTGTTCAATATAGGTTTGCTGCTGCTGCTAAATCTCTTCAGTTGTGTCCAACTCTGTGCGACCCCATAGACGGCAGCCCACCAGGCTCCCCCATCCCTGGAATTCTCCAGGCAAGAACACTGGAGTGGGTTGCCATTTCCTTCTCCAATCAATATCGGTTTATTGCATATATAAAGAAAATATCCTTTACTATCACCTAAAAATGTAAATTTAGTGGTGCTACATAAAAAGAAAAAAATAATTCAACTGTTCTTTATCACTTTAATATGACCTAGACGGAAGTGGTGAAGGAGCTATCCTGATTATACCTGCCTCTAGACACGGTGAATGCTGGCCTAGAAAACCATTGTTCACTAAAACACAGTTGGCGGGTGGGTGGGGGAGTGGGGGTGGGAAAGATGACATTGCAAGCTACTTATTTACCTTTTGTGTTTTCTACACATGCAGATCCATTGTTAAACCAATTAAACTGCTCCCTTTCCCTTTCATTTATGCAATGAGTTGTAAGGGAACGTTTATCTGAAGCTGATGAACAAAAAAAGATATGGATTTTAAGGAATTCTCCCCCCTGATACATTATAATAAAACATTAGAAAGTTGGTTTTAATAGTCACTGGAGTTGAATTTCACCTCTGCTTATTGAATTATTTCTATTTCAATGATCTTTATGATTTCCATACCAGGAATATAGATGCCATATGCAAAATAATTTATTAATGAGAGTTTCTTTCTTTCTTTTTTTTTTTTTTTCCATGAAATGGGATTGTTTCAAAATACTTTTTCAGGAGCCTTTTAAAACCACCTTGGAAACATTCAGTGTAATTCCATCTATTGGTTAGTTGCTAAGTCATGTCTGACTCCTTGTGACTCTATGGAGTGTACCCTTCCAGGTTCTTCTGTCCATGGCATTCTCCAGACAAAAATACTGGAGTGGGTTTCCATGTCCTTCTCCAGGAATTGAACTTGGATCACTTACATCTACCTGTATTGGCAAGTGGGTTCTTTACCACTAACACCACCTGGGAAACCTCTGAATACTTCTTAACACTGTACAACTAACTAAATAAATAAACTCAAAATTGATTAAAAACTTAAATCTTAGGCCAAAATCTATAAAGTTCTTAGAGGAAAACATAGTACATTTATTGACATAAATCTCAGCACAATTCTATCTGACTCACCTCCTAGATTAATGGAAATAAAAACACAAATAAGCAAATGGGACCTAATAAAACTTGAAAGTTTTCCACAACAAGGAAAGCATAAACAAAAGGAAAGCACAGTCTTCAGAATGGAATAAAATAATAGCAAATAAAACAACTTACAAAGGATTAATTTCCAAATGTACAAGCAGCTCATACATGAAATACCAGAAAAACATAAAAATCAATCAAAACATGGGCATATCAAACAGACAATATACATGGCCAATAAACACATGAAAAGATGTTTCAATATTACTCACTATTAGACAAACACAAAATTATAGTGAGATGTCACCTTGCACCAGTCAGAATGGCCATCATCTAAAAATCTATAAACAATAAAAGCTAGAGAGGATGTGGAGAAAAGGGAACCCTCTAACACTGTTGGTGGAAATGTAAACTGATATAGCCATTGTGGAAAATAGTATGGAAATACCTTTAGAAACTGAGAGTAAATCTACCACCTGATTCAACAATTCCACTACTGGGCATATACCCTGAGAAAACCACAATTCTAAAAGACACATGTACCCCAATGTAGCAATGTTTACAATAACCAGGACATGGAAGCAATCTAAATGTCCATTGAGAGAAGAATGGATAAAAATGTTTGGGTACATTTATACAAAGAAATATTACTCAGGCACAGAAAGGAACAAATATGAATCAGTTGTAGTGAGGTGGATGAATCTAGAATCTCTTATACAGAGTGAAGTAAGTCAATGTTACATAAATTAAATCAATGAAGTAGGCTTCAGAGACAAGAAAACACCAGGCCTCTGACTTTTCTTCTAACCTGCATGGACACTGCCCTGACTATGTGCCTGAGAATGCATGTATTGTTACTAGTAAGCCATTGACACTATAGATAAGAGTGGGTGGATCTTGGAACTGATGAGCCCCTGGAGGGCATCTGGCCAATGTCTGGTACTTAACAACATTCCAAGACTTTCAGTACAAAACAAGACTGTAAAAAAATATATATATAAGCCTAAAATCAGAGCTGCAATGTAATTGCAAACTGATGATGATACCAGTTTGTGGCCAAGAAATATAAGTGGGAACACCCAAAAACTGACATTTGCAATCTCACTAATGAAGTGGACACACTGCCCAGGACTTTTTCCAAAATGGAACTCCAGATTGCTGCCACACGGAACTTCCCAGAGTCATCTGTGTCCAGATATCAGTCAGTGATGTATGTGTTGTTACTCTCCTTTACGATTTCTGTTTCTCTTTTAATGATTGTATATTGAAAGTAAGTTAAATAATTCTTTATTACATATTGAATTTATTTATTTGGGTGTAATGAGTGGTTTATTTTGTTAAAGAATCTTTCAAACCTAAGACAAAAGTTAAAACTTTCAACAAAACAGAGAGAAAGAGAAAAACAAGTATCACATATTAATGCATATATATAAGATCAAATTGCTAACATCCGCTGGATCATGGAAAAAGCAAGAGAGTTTCAGAAAAACATCTATTTCTGCTTTATTGACTATGCCAAAGCCTTTGACTGTGTGGATCACAATAAACTGTGTAGAGTTCTGAAAGAGATGGGAATCCCAGGCCACCTGACCTGCCTCTTGAGAAACCTATATGCAGATCAGAAAGCAACAGTTAGAACTGGACATGGAACAACAGACTGGTTCCAAATAGGGAAAGGAGTACGTCAAGGCAGTAGATTGTAACCCTGCTTATTTAACTTATATGCAGAGTACATCATGAGAAACACTGGGCTGGAAGAAGCACAAGCTGGAATCAAGATTGACGAAAGATATATCAATAACCTCAGATATGCAGATGACACCACCCTTATGGCAGAAAGTGAAGAGGAACTAAAAAGCCTCTTGATGAAAGTGAAAGAGGAGAGTGAAAAAGTTGGCTTAAAGCTCAACATTCAGAAAACTAAGATCCTGGCATCTCTTCCCATCACATCATGAGAAATAGATGGGGAAACAGTGCAAACAGTGTCAGACTTTATTTTGGCGGGCTCCAAAATCACTGCAAATGGTGATTGCAGCCATGAAATTAAAAGATGCTTACTCCTTGGAAGGAAAGTTTTGACCAACCTAGATAGCATATTCAAAAGCAGAGACATTATTTTGCCAACAAAGTTCAGTCTAGTCAAGGCTATGGTTTTTCCTGTGGTCATATATGGATGTGAAAGTTGGAGTGTGAAGAATTGATGCTTTTGAACTGCGGTGTTGGAGAAGACTCTTGAGAGTCCTTTGGACTGCAAGGAGATCCAACCAGTCCATTCTGAAGGAGATCAGCCCTGGGATTTCTTTGGAAGGAATGATGCCAAAGCTGAAACTCCAATACTTTGGTCACCTCATGCGAAGAGTTGACACATTGGAAAAGCCCCTGATGCTGGGAGGGATTGGGGGCAGGAGGAGAAGGGGACGACAGAGGATGAGATGGCTGGATGGCATCACGGACTTGATGGACATGAGTTTGAGTGAACTCCGGGGGTTGGTGATGGACAACGAGGCCTGGCGTGCTGCAATTCATGGCATCTCAAAGAGTTGGACACGACTGAGCAACTGAACTGTACTGAACTGATGGGATCTAGTAAAATTGTACTGCTGAACTTAGCAGAGAATGATCTTGTGGACACAGTTGGGGAAGGTGAGGATGGGATGAGTTTAGAGTATATATTGACCTATATACACTATGATGTGTAAAACAGATAGTGGGAAGTTGTTAAACAACACAGAGAGCTCAGCCTGGTGCTCTGTCATGACCTATATGTGTGGGGAAGGGGAGGGAGGCTCAGAAGGGAAGGGATATATATATATATGACTGATTCGCTTTGCTGTATGGTAGAAATCAACATGAAATTGCAAAACAATTTTTCAGCAATTAAAACCTAAATAAAATGTAAATGAAAAGATAATTTGAGGGGCTTGTTTAATTAAAAGTTAATAAGTGAGCAATTATATGTTTTGGGGCTGAATGTACTTCATTATCCATTTGTTTGTGGTGTATAACATATATGCTTAAATGCTTATACGTGGATAAATTATATCCCTTTGGTAATATTGTTTATCCTCCCCAAAATGATAACCAAGCTCTCCTGGAATGTTCATGCCTTAAAGATGGTGAGCTTTCAAGATGTTACTAAAGGGCTTAGCAGTTTTAAAATCAAGTAAGTGTATCTGCCAGAGTAAGCTCACCTCCTGCATTGACAAGTTTTTCTAAGACTAACCTGGCTATTTTGTGCTTTATAACATAGGTAAACCTATAGGCCAACCAATATAAATTAATTGCTCATCATAACATTTAGAAAGATAAGGTTGTGATAGAAGAAAACAATTTCTTGCTAAGCAATATAACTGGAAAAGAGTTGTTGGTGAAACTTAGCAAATTGCCACTTAGGTCATTGGAGCATAAATAGCTTTGTGACTGTTCCAATGAGTGTCAGACAATTGCCACCTGAGTTCTTCTGACAAAACTAAAATAGACTGTCAAAGTTTTCCCTCTCACCCACAAACTAGAACAGTGCTATTTCAGAGTGAGAAAACATACACATATTACATAATAGCTTGGCAATATATCTGCTTAGGGGAATGGAGAATACTTGATATTGTAAAGGGTGGCAAACTTTAGGATACTTCTGAATAAAACAGTTTAGGTAACTTCTTTGGAAGTTTCCTGCTCTTGCACAGACAAAAGACTGACATTTTGTACCAAGCTTCTATTTTAATTATCATCACTGAGTACATTAACACTTAACTCTTGAATAGCATAACTCTTCAACAAATTTCCCCACTTGAAGTCTATCTTGTAATTTGCAGGTGATGGCTCTCTTTGCTCTTTATGGGTAAAGAAAATGATACTTCTAATGAGTATACTTGTATGATGTCTAGGATCTGACTCCCAACTTCCTGACACTTCACATGCACTTCAACATAAGAATTCAGTTGTGTTAGATGGTTCTAGGAAGAGTTCCATTTGGTGAATCACTATTTTTTTTTTTCAATGCCATTTTTTCTGGCTTTCAGTTGAAGAAATATCTACCACAAAGAAATTACACTGAAACAGGTAACTTCCAATAATGCCTCAGTATCAGTTACCTCAAATCCAAACATCTTGGCCTGGATGCCATTTTCTTTTTTCCCTACCCTTATCATCTGACTCAGTTTTCAGTCCTTTCACTTCATTGTATCATGTTTTTATACTTGAAATAACATATTTCCTTAGCCCAATTCAATTTTAATGTGGCCTAAATCTTTTCTAAGTATTCACTCTGTAATTCTCTCCCCACTGCTTCACACTCCAAGTGAAGTCTGAATTTTTCTTCCTCTTTTCCATTGTCGAAACAGAGAAGGTTGAGTGGAGGATATAGACACTAGTTGAGGCCTTATATCCTCCACTTAACCTTCTCCAATTCGATGTTCATTGATTTTTTTCCTCTGATATCTTTTTATATTTTTCTTAAGATGTATCTACTCATTGGCTATAATATCTATATTTCTATTTCCTTTAGAATAAGTATAACTCATAGCCTATAATGGAGAAGGAAATGGTAACCCACTCCAGTATTCTTGCCTGGAGAATCCCAGGGACAGAGGAGCCTGCTGGGATGCCGTCCATGAGGTCACACAGAGTCGAACACAACTGAAGTGACTTAGCAGCAGCAGCAGCAGGATAACCTTTAAAAAGACAAAAAGAAGGTGCACAAAACATACCAACTAATTAACTAAGGAGGAAGAGTAAGAAACAAAAGAGGGGGAAAAAAAATGGTAAGAGAAAGGGACCCAATCTGTGGAGACCTCAGAAATAAAAACCACCATATGAGCAACGACTTTCTTTGAATCTCAATATTAGTTCTGTCACTTCAAACTTACATATGAGGAAATGAAAATGGTATCTGTGATTTTTAGACAAAGCCCAAGTTGAATGTGCATTAAGAACTGTTCAGAGTCATTATGATCTTAAATTTCAAATCAATTTGACATTTTCACTATTGCATATTCCCTATACAAGTAATTTTATAGATTAATTATTGCTATTTTTGTGTCTGTGGGCTGCCTTTTATAGGATCATTTGCAATATTTGAATGGGATATGAAATGGAAGCTATGATAGTATTTTTTTGGGGTTGATAACATTAATATTTGTATTTAATTTAGCTTCTGCCACTAAGTGAAACAGGAGGGAAAGGAACAGGCCAACCTTTGAAAGAATGACATAGCCTGACACACATAGCCAGGCACAACATAAACTGTTTAGATTAAAAAGGTCCAAGATAGCAGGCAAATCAACTTGACTAGAACTTGATTTCGATATAAGCTGCTGCTGCTAAGTCACTTCAGTCATGTCCAACTCTGTGCGACCCCATAGATGGCAGCCCACTAGGCTCCCCCATCCCTGGGATTCTCCAGGCAAGAACACTGGAGTGGGTTGCCATTTCCTTCTCCAATGCATAGAATGAAAAGTGAATGTGAAGTCGCTCAGTCATCTCTGACTCTTCGCGATCCCATGGACTGCAGCCTACCAGGCTCCTCTGCCCATGGGATTTTCCAGGCAAGAGTACTGGAATGGGGTGCCATTGCACAGAAGCTCATTTTACCAAATCAGCAAGCTAATTGACACACCCAGATGCCCCATGACAGTTTCCCGGTCAACCATCAAAGACCAAAAAGTAGGCAGTGGCCCAACCACTGGAAATCTTAACTCCTTCCCCAAAATAGTTGAAATAATCCTCCCACTCATTAACCTTTGAAATTACCCAGCCCATAAAAGCTAACCTCAAAAAAAAAAAAAAAAAACCCACATTTTGAGGCCCTCTTCAATGGTCAAACTCTCTGTGGTGTGTGTTTCTCTCTGAATATATCCACTTCTTGTCTATCACTTTGTCTTTTACTGAATTCTTTATGAGATGAGACATCAAGAATGCAAGCTTCATTCGGTCTTGAAACTAGGTCTGTGATCTTACTTGGAAGATCGTGGGTTTTGGCCGGGTTCAAGCTCCAGCCACATGGGTTCAAGCCCCAAGCAAGGTTTGGCTGGCTTCTAGTCCCAGCCTTGTGGTTTTGAGCCCCAAACTAGGTTTTGACTGGATTTGAGTTCTGGCACATGTGTTCAAGTCCCAACTCTCATAATATGAAATACTTCTTAAAGTTTATTACACCTGTCTACATTTCACTGGTCAGCAATTACATTTCAGTTACACCTTCGTAGTGTCATTATGTTATTTTGCAATCACCAATCATTGTATTTTAAAATGGATGAATATTCTTTATTTGATGAGGCAAATAAATATGTCTAGGGGTCTTCCTGTTGTCTCAGTGGTGAAGAATCTCCTTGTGAATGCAAGAGACATGTGTTTGATCTTTGGTCCTGAAAGATCTCACATGCTGCAGAGCAACTAAGCCACTGAGCCACAACTACTGAGACTGAGCTCTAGAGCCTGGGAGCTGCAACAACTGAATTCATGTGCCACAGTTACTGAAGCCCACTCCCCTTAGAGACCATGCTCTGCCACAAGAGAAACCACAGCAATGAGAAGCCCATGCACCACAAGTAGGGAGATGTTCCAAGAGAAATGCAACAAGAGAAAAAGCCTATGCAGCAATGAAGATCAGCACAGCCAAAAAATAAAATTGTTGCAGGAAGCGGGACCGCTTCCAGGGACAGAGAGTGGACTCTTGTCTAACACTCAGATTGGTGGTGGGATTAGTTTCTGGGTTCTCTTTGGCCAATCATTCTGACTCAGGGTCCTTTCTGGTGGCACACGCATTGCTCATCCAAGATGGACACTAGAGAGGACTCTGGGATGTTGTCTGTCATGTGGTGTCTCTTTTTGCCTTTTCCTGAACGCTTCTGTTTCAGTTCAGTTCAGTTCAGTCGCTCAGTCATGTCCGGCTCTTTGCGACCCCATGAATCACAGCATGCCAGGCCTCCCTGTCCATCACCAACCCCCAGAGTTCACTCAGATTCATGTCCATCAAGTCATTGATGACATCCAGCCATCTCATCCTCTGTCGTCCCCTTCTCCTCCTGCCCTCAATCCCTTCCAGCATCAGAGTCTTTTCCAATGAGTCAACTCTTTGCATGAGGTGGCCAAAGTATTGGAGTTTCAGCTTTAGCATCATTTCTTCCAAAGAAATCCCAGGATTGATCTCCTTTAGAATGGACTGGTTGGATTTCCTTGCAGTCCAAGGGACTCTCAAGAGTCTTCTCCAACACCACAGTTCAAAAGCATCAGTTCTTCGATGCTCAGCCTTCTTCACAGTCCAGCTCTCACATCCATACATGACTACTGGAAAACCACAGCCTTGACTAGACGGAACTTAGTTGGCAAAGTAATGTCTCCGGTTTTCAACATGCTATCTAGGTTGGTCATAACTTTTCTTCAAAGGAGTAAGCGTCTTTTAATTTCATGGCTGCAATCACCATCTGCAGTGATTTTGGAGCCCCCAAAAATAAAGTCTGACACTGTTTCCACTGTTTCCCCATCTATTTCCCATGAAGTGATGGGACTGGATGCCATGATCTTCATTTTCTCAATGTTGAGCTTTAAGCCAACATTTTCGCTCTCCTCTTTCACTTTCATCAAGAGGCTTTTTAGTTCCTCTTCACTTTCTGCCATAAGGGTGGTGTCAACTGCATATCTGAGGTTATTGATATTTCTTCCAGCAGTCTTGATTCCAGCTTTTGTTTCTTTCAGTCCAGCGTTTCTCATGGTGAAGAATTAATGCAGCCACAATAGGGAAAGTGGAGATGTGCTGCTTACAAACAAGATGATCTGCCAAGGAGACGGACATAGCCTTGAGATTAAGGGTCCCTTGCTAACGAAGGAACCTTTCCTTCTTGTGATAAGGGCTCTGGACAGACTTTGCAGTAGACAGGGATTTCACTCCCCTTTGCTGTATGATAACATGTATGCACCTGCGCTGTACTGAAAGGGCTTATTCATGCAGTCTGGAATTTGGCCTAGGCGGGCTTTATAATAATAAACCACAAATAGTTTGTGCAGTTATTATTTTTCCTCTGGCCAGAGCGTGTCTGTCTCTTGTATGTGTGTCTTGTTCTGTGTCATTTCACTCGTAATCTCCAGAAATCTCCTACATCATGGTGTACTCTGCATATAAGTTAAATAAGCAGGCTGACAATACACAGCCTTGGCGTACTCCTTTTCTTATTTGGAACCAGTCTGTTGTTCAGGTGGTGGCTTATTAGTTCCATGTTCCTTACTATGACCTCCTGTTGTAAAATAAATCACACAAATGGTTACTATGATGCCTGGGGCCAGTGGGCAGTTTCAGTCAGTGGGCTTCCACTAACAGAAGTATTTAAAAATATTTTCATCATCCAAAAAAAAAAAAAGAAAATAAATAAATAAAGAGAGAAGTATTTCCAGGGATAGAAATGTAATTAATTGGAAGCTCCTTGGTGGTCCACTGTTTAAAATTCTGCATTTCAGTACAGGTGATGTGAGTTCAATCCCTGGTCAGGAAACTGAGATCACACATACCTCAAAGCAACTAAGCCAAACTGTCATAACTATAGAACCCACATGCTACAACTAGAGAATCCATACACCACAATGAAATGTGCTGCATGATGAAATGAAGATCCAAACCCAGCCAAATAAATAAATAAATATGTTTAAAAACTTAATCAGTTAAGTTGACATTTATTAAGTTATTGGCCTGATCAAACATAGTTGCTGTCAGTTTCACAAAAGGAGAAAAGATCAGATATGTTTGAAACTGCCTAGAGAGTGGCATTATTAACATTTTCTCTTTGTTTGCTTTGCAACTTATGCTCAAAATGCTAAAATAGAAAAAATAAAAATAAAAAAGTTCTTATTATAGGTTTGTCAAGGGTGTATAATTGTTTGCTTGATAAGTAATGGATCTTTATTGCTGTGTGGTTTTTTCTTAGATTAGAACCTTACAGTCTCCTACTGAGATAATACAGTCCTTCATTTATTATTGATTACAGTGTTTGAAGAGCATAACAAAGTCTGATATTCTACTTTTTTAATATTATATTAAATAAAACTGAGTACTGGGTTATACATTTCTACAAATTGATGAATTTGTTAAATCTATTTTTCAGGTTACATTTATTATCTTTTACTAGTTTTACTTTTGGTGCTGAAATATTGCATAAAAAATACTTTTATTACATTCTATTTTGAGGATCTAAGGGGACTGATTTATAGGCAGTTGCTCCCAAATCTTAAGGAAGTTTATCTCTTACCTTTAAAATAGAATGAATCAAAAAATAAAATAAAATTATACATCTACCTGGAGCTGGGAAAATGATCAGATTATTTCAATATCAAAGTATTAAAGAGAAAGACCCAATATCTAATTCCAGAAACTTTATTGCATAAAAAAGCCACCCCTTAAATGTAGTAACTTAAAAGCACTTCTCTTCTCAGGAATAAGGGGAGCCTTGATGGAGACGGCTTATTGCTAATTCGTTTGGCATCAGCTGCAGTGACTTGAAAGATAGAAGCTAGAATCAATGGGTGGTGCTTGAGCTGTGAAGACTCATTTGGGGATGAGGGATCTGAGAATTCTGGGATTTCCCTTTATATCTCAATGTGATATTTCCACATGGTCTCTCCAGCATAGTAGCTGCAGGATAGCAGGATTTCTTACACGCAGGCTCAGGGCACATATCCCAAGTAAGAAATGATCAGGGAAAAGTGCTGTTGATTTTTATGACCTGGGAAATTTTGCCTTATTCTCTTTATTAAAAAATAAGTCATAGAAACCACTCAATACTCAGTGGTAGAGGGATTAAAACCTACTTACTGATGATAGGAGCTCAAAGGATTTTACACATATTTAAAATCACACTAATGTCTAAATTTTCTATATAGAAGCTAATATTATGAACGTACATTTAGCAAGACATAATATTCCAGTGTTTTCTGGACTCTTTAAAGCAATTTTCTTCAAAGTTAAGTCATTTCTTCACAACATTCATAATATTGTTCTAAATTTCCACAATACTTCCATTTTTACTATTTACCAGGTCTTACTCCACTCAGAGAAGGCAATGGCACCCCACTCCACTCATCCAGCTTTTGTATAAATGCAGTTATTTTAAAGGTGATTTGAATTTTACACTGTCCGTTTTGGGGGCTTCCCATGTGGCTCTAGTTGTAAAGAACCCACTTGCAAATACAAGAGACATAAGAGACACAGGTTCAATCACTGGGTCGGAATGATCCTCTGGAGAAGAGCATAGCTTCCAATTCCAGTATTCTTGCCTGGTGAATCCCATGGACAGAGCAGTCTGATGGGCTCCAGTCCATAGGATTGCAAACAATCGGACACTACTGAAGTGACTTAGCAAAATGCATCTGTCTGTTTTAGAAGGAGACACCAAAACCAAATTAATTGTACAAGAGACATATGGCAAACTTCTAGAAAATTAAAGGATACAGAGAATGACAAAAGATCTGTTAGACCATGATGCATGTCTGACACATGAGAAAGGAGAAGGGGAAGAACATATTGGGCAGGAAGAAACCCATAGTATAACACAGGTCAAATAAATATTTAACCAAGCCAATCAGGCAATCAGGAGTATCAGTTACTTTAAAACAAAAACAAAAAATGAAAATGTGCATCTAACATACAATCCAGCAATTTAATTCTGGGGCATTTATCCAAAAGAAATAATGATTTATGTTTATCCAGAAGCCTATACACACTAGCAGTTTTATTCATATCCCCAAACTGGGAACAATACAATTGTTTTTCAGTGGTGAATCATTAAAAAAAAAAAAATGTGCTACATTCTTACCACACACACATAAAGAAAATATTCAGCCAATTTAAGAAAAGAATGAATGCACAACAGAAACTTTAATGATTCTCTGGAAAATTATTATGAATGAAAAAGGAAGTCATATGGCTCATTTACATTACATATGATTTATTTACATGGCATTCTTGGGATGACAATGTTATAGGAATAAAGAACATAGTTGTGGTTGCCAGGAGATAATGAGGGAGGTGGAAGGTGAAAGGATACTTCAGTTCAGTCGCTCAGTCGTGTCTGACTCTTTGAGACCCCATGAATCGCAGCATGCCAGGCCTCCCTGTCCATCACCAACTCCCAGAGTTCACTCAAACTCATGTCCATCGAGTCGGTGATATCATCCAGCCATCTTACCCTCTGTCATCCCCTTCTCCTGCCCTCAGTCTCTCCCAGCATCAGGGTCTTTTCCAATGAGTCAACACTTCACATGAGGTGGCCAAAATATTGGAGTTTCAGCTTCAGCATCAGTCCTTCCAATGAACACCCAAGACTGATCTTCAGAATGGACTGGTTGGATCTCCTTGCAGTCCATGGGACTCTCAGGAGTCTTCTCCAACACCAGTTCAAAACCATCAATTCTTCGGTGTTCAGCTTTCTTCACAGTCCAACTTTCTTCACAGTCCAACTCTCACATCCATAAAGAAAACTAAGATCATGGCAACTGGTCCCATCATTTCATGGGAAATAGATGGGGAAACAGTGGAAACAGTGTCAGACTTTATTTTGGGGGGCTCAAAATCACTGCAGATGCTGATTGCAGCCATGAAATTAAAAGATGCTTACTCCTTGGAAGGAGAGTTATGACAGGTATGGCTATAAACGATGACATTAGTGATGCCTGCAGTGATAGAAATGTTCTACATATTGACTATATCAACATCAGGACACTAGTTATAATATTGCAACATAGTTTTACAAAATGATAGCATATGAGAAACTGAGTGAAATACATACACAATCTATTACTTCTTATAACTGAATCTGTTGGTCTTGTGGTTAGTCATTAAGTCATATCCACATGAACTGCAGCACACCAGGCTTCCCTGCCCTTCACTATCTCCTGGAGTTCACTTAAACTCATGTCTATTGTGTCGGTGATGACATGCAATCACCTCGTGATCTGTCACTCTTCTTCTCTTGCTCTCAATCTTTCCCAGCATCAGTTTTTTGTTGTTGTTGTTGTTGTTGTTTTAGTCAATTCATTTTAATTGGAGGATAATTTCTTTACAATATTGTGGTGATTTTTGCCATATATCAACATGAATCACCCACAGGTGCACATGAGTCTCCCCATCCTGAAACCCCCTCTAACCTCCCTCTCCATGCCATCTCTCTGGGTTATCCCAGAGCACCAGCTTTGAGTGCCCTGCTTCACGCATTGAAGTTGCACTGATCATGTTTTATATATGGTTATGTACATGTTTCAATGCTGTTCCTCAAATCATCCCACTCTCACCTTTTCCTGCCGGGAGCCAGCGCCAGGAACTCAGCCCATGGCAAAGGTCATGAGGAAGGAGGCTTCGGCATATGCAAAGGCGGGATCGAGCCTCAGGAAACCCCCAGTTCCCAAGCATCTACCCCCAAAACCAGAGTCTGTTTTATGCTCTCACCTATACCCCTAACTTTGCAGGGGGCTGTTCCTCTCGGAGAAGGAGTTAACTTGCAGCTCCAGTTAATAAAAATTCCTGGGCGTGACAAGAGTGTTTCAACTTACAAACTCCTCTGAAGGTTCTCTAGCCTGCCTGAACAGCTTTGTCTGGCCACATGTGATTGTTTACAGCCTCCTAACCGTGAGAGGCACGAGATGCTTTAAACTTTCTATATACAGACTCTTTTGAGAAGTTAGAAAATTAGTATAGTAAAGTGGGTTGATTAGAAATTATATTGGTGAAGGGTTTTTCATTTGTTGAGCCAATATTTGCTGCTAAATTTCCATATTCCCTGCCCTTATAATGAATATAACTAGCATATAGGAGAAATAAGTATTAACCTTTAAGATTAACCATGTTAAACTTTAGGCTAAGTAAATTCCTTTCTTGATTGTAACCCACTACACCCTCACCCTATAGGAATGCAACTATTTGGAGGGTGGTGCCTGATTTAAGAAAAAAATCACCCCTGGAAAAAGTACGTTTTCTCATTGACTGACCATTATCAGAAAGGGCCATAAAATGTCAGCAGGCCTCATGGCCAGAAGATGATGTAAAACCGCTAAGACCTTTGCATAATTTTTTATGAAGCACCTGATTGTGACAAGGGTTATGTCTGCTGACCCTGCGTGAGTCTGTATTCATCCCTATGTATAACAAAAAAGTATATAAGCAAACCTGAAAACAAAGAAAACAGATCAATTTCTGGAAAGACTGATTCCCCCGTGTCATTTTTTCTTTCCCCTTCTGGCTGAATTCCCATCTGGAGCGTGGATACTCGGCAAACTCCTTGTCTTGGAATTTTATTGGTATTCCACGTAAACCAAGTTATTCAGCCTCTTTTTCTCCACTAATATTTCCTACTACACTATCCTTTTCTAATCTCTCTTTATATCTGTAATTAAATAAGTTTTTTTCCTAGGATACCAATTCCATCTTCCCTTTGAATTACCCTGGATCCACCAGGGCTTGACCCTGGCATTTTCCTACATGGCCCCAAATTCTGTTCTTTATATCTGTGTCTCTTTTGCTGTCTTACATATAGGATTGCTGTTGCTGTCTTTCTAAATTCTATATAAATGTGTTAATATGCTGCATTGGTGTTTCTCTTTCCGACTTACTTCACTCCATATAATAGGTTCCACTTTCATCCACCTCATTATAACTAATTCAAATGTGTTCTTTTTTTAGAGCTGAGTAATATTCCATTGTGTATATGTGCCACCATTTCCGTATTCATTCATCTGCCAATGGACATTTAGGTTGCTTCCATGTTCTAGCTATGGCAAACAGTGCTGCAGTGAACATTGGGGTACATGTGTCTCTTTCAATTCTGGTTTCCTCAGGGAGTATGCCCAGAAGTTGGATTGCTGGATTGTGTGGCAGTTCTCTTCCCAGTTTTTTAAGGAATCTCCACACTGTTCTGCATAGTGGCTGTACTAGTTTGCCTCCCCACCAACAGTGTAAGAGGGTTCCCTTTTCTCCACACCCTCTCCAGCATTTACTGTTTGTGGATTTTTTATGATGGCCATTTTGACGAGCATGAGATGATACTATGGTTTTGATTTGCATTTCTCTGATAATGACTGATGTTGAGAATCATTTCATGGTTTTTTTTTTAGCCATTTGCATGCCTTCTTTGGAGAAATGTCTGTTTAGTTCTATGACCCACTTTTTGATCAGGTTGTTCATTTATCTGGTATTGAGCTGCAGGAGCTGCTTGTATATTTTGGGGGCTAATTATTTGTCAAATGTTTTGTTTGCTATTATTTTTCTCATTCTGAAGGCTGCCTTTTCATGTTACTTATAGTTTTTTTCATTGTACAAAACGTTTTAAGTTTCATAAGGTCCGATTTATTTTTGTTTTCAAGTGGCCAAAGTATTGGTGCTTCAGTTTCAATATCAGTCTTTTCAATGAATATTTAGGGTTGATCTCTTTTAGGATTGACTGGTTTGATCTCCTTGCTGTCTAAGAGACTCTCAAGAGTCTTCAACAGCACCACAATTAGAAAATATCAATTCTTTGGTGCTTAGTCTTCTTTATGGTTCAACTCTCACATCTGTAAATGACTACTGAAAATACCATAAGTTTGATTATATAGATTTTTTTGGCAAAGTGATGTCTCTACTTTCTCATACACTGTCTAGGTTTATCATAGCTTCTCTTCGAAGAACAGATGTCTTTTAACTTTTTGGTAACCAACCACAGTGATTTTGGTGCCCCAACCCCCAAAAAACTTAATAACTAAAATCTGTTGTTGTTTCCACTTTTCCTCCATTTATTGGTCCTGAAGTGAAGGAACTGGATCTCATGATCTTAGTTTCTCAAATGTTGAGGTTTAAGCCAGCTTTTTCATTCCTCTTTCACCCTTATCAAAAAAGAAGCTCTTTAGTTCCATACAGTTCAGTCCCTGGTTGTGTATGACCCTTTGCAATCCCATGGAATACAGCACGCCTGGCTTCCCTGTCCATCATCAATTCCCAGGGTTTACCCAAACGCACGTCCATTGAGTCAGTGATGCCATCCTACCATCTCATCCCTTGTCATACCCTTCTGCTCCTGCCTTCAATATTTCTGAGTATCAGGGTCTTTTCAAATAAGTCAGTTCTTCGCACAAGGTGGCTCACGTATTGGAGTTTTAGCTTTAACATCAGTCCTTCCAATTAACACTCAGGCCTGATATTCTTTAGGATGGACTGGTTGGATCTCCTTGAAGTTGAAAGGACTCTCAAAAGTCTTCTTAACCACCACAATTAAAATCCAACAATTCTTCAGTGCTCAGCTTCCTTTAAAATCCAACCCTCATATCCATACATGACTACAAGAAAACTATAGCTTTGACTAAACGGACTTTTGCTGGCAAAATAATATCTCTGCTTTTTAATGTGCTATTGAGGTTGGTAATAATGGTCCTTCCAAGGAATAAGTATCTTTTAATTTCATGACTGCAATCACCATCTGCAGTGATTTTGGAGCCCCCCCCCCAAATAAAGTCTCCCACTGTTTTCACTGTTTTCCCATCTATTTGCCATGAAGTGATGGGACCGGTTGCCATGATCTTCGTTTTCTGAATGTTGAGCTTTAACACATTTTCACTCTCCTCTTTCACTTTCATCAAGAGGCTCTTTAGTTCCTCTTTGCTTTCTGCCATAAGGGTGTTGTCATCTGCATGTCTGAGGTTATTGATATTTCTCCCAGCAATCTTGATTCCTGCTTGTGCTTTATCCAACACAGCATTTCTCATGATGTACTCTGCATATAAGTTAAATAAGCAAGGTGTCAACATACAACCTTAATGTACTCCTTTCCCTGTTTTCAACCAGTCTATTGTTCCAAGTCTAGTTCTAACTGTTGCTTCCTGACATGCATACAGATTTCTCAAGAGGCAGCCATGTGGTCTGGTATTCCCATCTTTTTAAGAATTTTCCAGAGTTTGTGGTGATCCACACAGTCAAGGACTGTGAAAGAGACAGCAGAAATAGATGCTATTCTGGAACTCTCTTGCCTTTTTAATGATCCAGCAGATGTTGGCAATTTGATCTCTGATTCCTCTGCTTTTTCTAAAGCTAGTTTGAACATCTGGAAGTTCACAGGTCATGTATTGTTGAAACCTAGCTTGGAGAATTTTGAGCATTACTTTACTAGCATGTGACATGAGTGCAATTGTTTGATAGTTTGAGCATTCTTTGCCACTGCCTTTCTTTGGGATTGGAATGAAACCTGACCTTTCCCAGTCCTGTGGCCCCTGATGAGTTTTCCAAATTTTCTGGCATATTGAGTGCAGCACTTTCACACCATCATCTTTTAGGATTTGAAATAGCTCAACTGGAATTCCATCATCTCCACTAGCTTTGTTTGTAGTGATGCTTTCTAAGGCCGACTTGACTTTGCATTCCAAGATGTCTGGTTCTAGGTGAGTGATCATACCATCATAGTTATCTGGGTCATGAACTTTTTTGTATAGTTCTTCTGTGTGTTCTTGACACCTCTTCTTAATATCTTTTGCTTCTGTTAGGTCCATATCATTTCTGTCCTTTATTGAGCCCATCTTTGAATTAAATGTTCCCTCAGTTTCTCTAATTTCTTTGAAGAGGTCTCTAGTCATTCCCATTCTATTGTTTTCTACTATTTCTTTGCATTGATCATTGAGAAAGGCTTTCTTTTCTCTCCTTGCTCTTATTTGGAACTCTATTTTCAGATGCATATATTTTTCATTTCCTCCTTTGCTTTTAACTTCTCTTCTTTTCACAGTGATTTGTAAGGCCTCCTCAGACAGCCATTTTTCTTTTTTGTATTTCTTTTTCTTGGGATGGTCTTGATCCCTATCTCCTGTACAATGTCATGAAGCTACATCCATAGTTCATCAGGCACTCTGTTTATCAGATCTAACCCCTTGAATCCGTTTCTCATTTCTACTCTATAATCATAAGGGATTTGATTTAAGTCATAACTGAATGGTCTAGTGGTTTTCCCTACTTTCTTCCATTTAAGTCTGAATTTGGCAATAAGGAGTTCATGCTTTGTGCCACAGTCATCTCCTGGTCTTGTTTTGCTGACTATATAGAGCTTCTCCATCTCTGGCTGCAAAGAATGTAATCAATTGGATTTTGGTGTTGACCATCCGGTGATATTCATGTGTAGAGTTTTCTCTTGTGTTGTTGGAAGAGGGGGTTTGCTGTGATCAGTGTGTTCTCTTTGCAAAATTCTGTTAGCCTTTGGCCTCCAAATGAAGGCCTCTATACTCCAAGGTCGAATTTGCCTGTTATTCCAGGTGTTTCTTGACTTCCTACGTTTGCATTCTAGTCCCCTATAATGAAAAGGACATCTTTTTTTGGGTATTAGTTTTAGAAGGTCTTGTAAGTCTTCATAGAATCATGCAACTTCAGCTTCTTTAGCATTATTGTTTGGTACATAGACTTGGATTACCGTGATATTAAATGGTTTGCCTTTGAAACAAACAGAGATCATTCTGTCTTTTTTGATATTTCATCTAAGTATTGCATTTCAGACTCTTTTTTTTTTTTTAACTATGATGGGTACTCCATTTTTTCTAAGGGATTCGTGCCCACAGTAGTAGATATGATGGTCATCTGGATTAAATTCACCCATTCTAGTCCGTTTTAGTTTGCTGATTCCTCAAATGTCAATGTTCACTCTTGCCATCTCCTGTTTGACCACTTCCAATTTGCCTTGATTCATGGACCTGACATTCCAGGTCCTATGCAATGTTGCTCTTTACAGCACTGGACCTTGCTTCTATGACCAGTCACATCCAGAACTAGGTCTTGTTTTCACTTTGTTTCTATCTCTTCATTCTTTCTGGAGTTATTTCTCCACTGATCTCCAGTAGCACATTAGGCACCTATTGACTGGGGGAGTTCATCTTTCAGCATCCTATCTTTTTGCCTTTTCATACTGTCCATAGGGTTCTCAAAGCAAGAATACCGAAGTGGTTTGCCCTTCCCTTCTCCAGTAGCCTTCATCTTACTAAATGGCCTAGTAGTTTTCCCTATGTTCTTCAATTTAAGCCTGAATTTTCTTATAAGGAGCTCATGATCTGAGACACTGTCAACTCCAGGTCTTGTTTTTGCTGACTATATAGAGTTTCTCCATCTTCAGCTGCAAAGAAGACTATCAGTCTGATTTTGGTGTTGACCATTTGATGATGTGTTGTGTAGAGTTATTTCTTGTGTTGTTGGGAGAGGTTGTTTGCTATGATCAGTGCTTTCTCTTAGCAAAATTCTGTTAGTTTTTGCCTTGCTTCATTTTGTCCTCCTATGCTAAATTGCTTGTCATTCTAGGTATGACTTGATTTCCTACTTTTACATTCCAGTTACCTATGATTAAAAGGATATATTTTTTTGGACGTTAATGCTAGAAGGTCTTGTATGTCTTCATAGAATCATTCAGCTTCAGTTGCTTTGGCATTAGTGGTTGTGGCATACTTGGATTATTTTGATCTTGATTGACTTGTCTTGGAAATGAACTGAGATCATTCTGTTGTTTTTGAGATCGCACCGACATACTGCCTTTCTGTATTTGTTGACTGAGAGCTACTCCATTTCTTTTATGGGGTTCTTGCCCACAGTAGTAGATATATTCATCATATGAGTCTATATCTCAAGATAAACATTTTAATGAAAAATAATAATATTAAACTAATAAAACATATAGTTCCCAAAGAAACATTCTTGAAAACAATTTAACCTGACTCTCTGGACTTTCAGTAATAGAGGAAATACTATTTTATGTTGGTTAACTTGAAAATGGAATTTTATCTCTGTTTTTTACTAACAAAAAATGTCTTTACTCATATGTTGTGTATTCAGTCACTCAGTGATATCTGAGTTGCTAGGACCCTTCAGACTGTAACCCACCAGGCTCCTCTCTATCCATGGTATTTTTCAGGAAGCAATACTGGAGCAAGTTACAATTTTCTTCTCCATGGGATCTTCCCAGTGTGGTGATCAAACTGGTATATCCTGTGCTTCCTGTATTGCAGGTTGATTCTTTACTGCTAAGTCATAGAGGAAGCCCAGCTCATAAGTTACTTATGTTTCAAATAACTTTCTCAATTAAACTCCATTATCTAGTATTTATATTTAAATAGTGGTAACTCATTCCAGTACCCTTGCCTGGGAAATCACACAGACAGAGGAGCCCGGTGGGCTGCAGCCCATTTGATCACAAAGAATCAGATATAACTTAGTGACTGAGCATGCAAGCAGGCAGTAGGAAAAAAAAAAAATCATCCTCCTCAATTTACCTTTACCATCCAGATGCAATAGTATACTGTATTGGTATTTTTCTTTCTGGCTTATTTCACTTTAATAGCATTGAAACATGTATAATATCATATATGAAATGAATCACCAGTCCAGGTTTGATGCATGATACTGGATGCTTGGGGCTGATGCACTGAGACGACCCAGAGGGATGGTACGGGGAGGGAGGAGGGAAGGGTTTTCAGAATGGGGAACACGTGTATACCTGTTGTGGATTCATGTTGATGTATGGCAAAACTAATACAATATTGTAAAGTAATTAACCTCCAATTAAAATAAATAAACTTATATTTAAAAAAATAAAAAAAATTAAAACTTACTCACTTTGACTTGCAAATGGGATACATGCAAACTCAGTGTAAAATAAACTGATTGTCAAATGTGTAAATAAAATTTGAATTTATGCTCATTTGGCATACTCAATCATAAATACACTTTTGTCAACCTAAGAGTTTATTCAGAAAGTTTTGAAAATTCCCAGCTCCTTTTTGCCCAAGTGAAAATATTTCCAAGAAAAAGTAGTGAGTTAAGGGTCAACACAGTACCTAATAAATTACTCTCTGTTTCTACATACAGCTGAGAAAAATATATATATATTTGAAAAGCTTTAGACCACATTTTAAATAATAATTATAACTTGCATCTTGGTTAAGAAATTAAATATTCATTTATATTTAAGTTTATAAAATCATTTTAATGTAATAATAGTAATGTGTAGGTTTTTCTTTTTTATTACAGATCAATAATTGAATTCGTAAAGCATATTATCTTCTTAAACCACTTTGGCCTTTGAACAATTTTTGCTTGTCTTAGTCGTCTACATAATCCATATTTTTATTAATACACCATGATGCTATTAATGTTATTTGAAAAACTTTTCTGCAGCAGCCCTTGTTATGAAAGGCTAGAAGAACAAAATTGTTTTTTAAATTTTAAGAAACTCAAATCTGACAAACTCCTAAACATTGTATTTATGCTATTAATTTATCAAAATACTGCTGTGAATAATATTGACTTCATTTCTTCCCAACTAATACTTGAATCTACACAAATTTGGACCATAAATGAAGGCATTCTGCTGAGTTATTTTATCAATCATTTTGCTATTCAAAGTCATATATATATTTGACATATATATATGAGTGAGTGAGTGAGTGAAGTCGCTCAGTCGTGTCCGACTCTCTGAGACCCCATGGACTGTAGCCTACCAGGCTCCTCCGTCCATGGGATATTCCAGGAAAGAATACTGGAGTGGGGTGCCATTGCCTTCTCCAAGATTATATATATATATATATATATATATATATATATATAGAGAGAGAGAGAGAGACACACACACACACACATATATGATATAAGTTCAAATAAAATAAAAGTATATACTGAAAAAAAGGCTCACTCACAAACCAGATATCCAAATCTTCACTCTAAAAATATTGATAAGATTTTCTTGTGGTTTCTCAAAAAAAAAATGTGCTATTTACCTTAAATATAAATGATATATGGATAGATTCTTAAAACATTCCACAAATTGAAGTATATCTATGCTCTATTCCACTATTTCATGTTTTATTTTAAGCATGTATGCTGGTAAGAGTTTCATATCAGCAGATGTATATTTGCATAATAGTTATATCTGTTTTACATTTATAATAAAAATACATAAAATTCCCCTATCCATAACTATAATTATATAGAATTTTACTTATTGCTCTTTCCTCCTTTTTTTAATCTATTAAAGACACTATGATTAATCTCATTTTACACATTTCTTTGCATACATTTAATGACAAAAAGCTCTTATGCAGCACCTACTCCACACCAGAAACTCTTCTAAGACACACTATAAAGTTAGATCATCATCAATCTTATGAAAGAGGTACTTTTTGTTATTTTCATTTCATATATGTGGAAAATAAAGAAGAGAATAATGTTTTTTGAAGTTCACACATACAGTTAATTGTTGAGCTGGATTAGAAAGTATTTTGGATGTAAAACCATTTTTTTTTAAAATTCTACATTAGATTACCTCTCACAAATTTGAAAACAATATAGCATAAGATTGTGAATGTAAATACTCAGGGCAAATAATAGATATTTCCAGTTTGCTATATAACTAATTGTACCTTACTTCCCTTAAGAGTGATTTCATCAATTTGTAATTCTATTAATGTATCATTCCTTCACTGATGTGTGTATGATAAAAAATATTGCTAATTGTCTATAAGTAATTTTTTATTTTAATCTCTATTATTATCAGTTGAGTTCAATCATTCAGTCTTATCCTACTCTTTGAAACCCCAATGACTGCAACATGCCAGGTTTCCCTGTCCAACACCAACTCTCAAAGCTTCCTCAAACTCATGTCCATCATGTCAGTTATGCCATCCAACAATCTCATCCTCTATCATCCCCTTCTCCTCCTGCCTTCAATCTTTCCCAGCATCAGGGACTTTTTCAGTGAGTCAGTTCTTTGCATCACGTGGCCAAAATATTGGAGTTTCACCTTCAGCATCAGTCCTTTCAATGACTATTCAGGACTGATTTCCTTTAGGATGGACTCGATGGATCTCCTTGCAGTTCAAGTGACTCTCAAGTCTTCTCCAACAGCACAGTTCTCTGCTTACAGATTTCTCTGCAGACAGGTCAGGTGATCCGGTATTCCCATCTCTTTCAGAATTTTCCAGAGTTTGTTGAGACCAACATAATCAAAGGCTTTGGCATAGTCAATAAGACAAAAGTAGATGTTTTTATGGAACTCTTTTGCTTTTTTGATGATCCAGTAGATGTTGGCAGTTTGATCTCTGGTTCCTCTGCCTTTTCTAAATTCAACTTGAATATCTGGAAGTTCACGGTTCATGTACTTTTGAAGCTTGGTTTGGAGAATGTTCAGCATTACTTTGCTAGCCTGAGAAGGGTGCAGTTGTGTCATAGTTTGAACATTCCTTGGCCTTGCCTTTCTTTGGAATTGGAATCAAAACGGAACTTTTCCAGTCCTGTGGACACTGGTGAGCCTCTCAGACTTGTTGGCATATTTAGTGCAATACTTTCAGAGCATAATCTTTTGCAATTTGAAAGAGGTCAACTGGAATTCCATCACTGCCACTAGCTTTGTTCATAGTGGTGCTTCCTCAGGCCTACTTGACTTTGCATTCCAGGATGTAGGTCTAGTCAAATGATCACACCATCATGGTTATCTGGGTCATGAAGATCTTTTTTGTATATTTCTTCTGTGTTTTCTTGCCACCTGTTCTTAATATCTTCAGCTTCTGTCAGGTCCGTAACATTTCTGTCCTTTATTATGCTCATCTTTGCATGAAATTTTCCCTTGGTATCTCTAATTTTCTTGAAGTTATCTCTAGTTTTCCTGATTTCATTGTTTTCCTCTACTGCTTTGCACTAATCAGTGAGAAAGGCTTTCTTATTTCTCCTTGCTATTCTTTGGAACTCTGCATTCAAATGGGTATAATCTATCTTTTTCTCCTTTGCCTTTATTATGATGCGTGTAATTTCATAAATTTGTAATCAACTTGTCTTTTTCCCACAAAAAGTCTCCACCATCAGAAGTTTCAATAAGCCTCTTATCCTTATCCATCAGAGGGCAGATCAAATGAAAATAATAATCACAGAAAACTAACCAAACTGATCACACGGACCACGGCCTTGTCTAACTCAATGAATCTGTGTAGGGCCACCCAAGATGGATGGGTCATAGAGGACAGTTTTGACAAAACGTGGTCCACTGGACAAAGGAATGGCAAACCACTTCAATTTTCTTGTCTTGAGAACCCTATGAACAGGACAAAAAGGGAAAAATATATGATACTGAAAGATGAACTCTCTAGGTCGCTATCTGCCTAATATGTTATTGGAGAAGAATGAAGACATAACCGATGAGTAGGATTAAGGGCATTAGAATTAATGTCCAGAAAGAATGAAGAGACAGAGATAAAATGAAAAAACGCCCAGTTGTGAATGTGACTGGTGATAGAAGTAAATTTTGATGCTATAAGGAACAGTATTGCATAGGAACCTGCAGTGTTAGTCTATGAATCCAGGTTAATTGGAAGTGGTCAAACAGGAGATGGCAACAGTGAACAATGAAATTTTAGGAATCAGTGAACTGCACTGAAATGGGAAAATTTAATTCAGATGATCCTTATATCTACTACTGCGGTCAAGAACCCCTTAGAAGAAATGGAATAGCTCTCAGAGTCAACAAATGAGTCCAAAAGGCAGTACTTGGGTGAAATCTCAAAAACACCAGAATGAAGGCTGTTCATTTCTAAGGCTAATCATTCAATATTACATTAATCCAGCTCTATGTCTCAACCACTAATGATGAAGAAGCTGAAGTTGAATGATTTTATGAAGACTTATGAGACCTTCTAGAACTAACACACACACACACACACACACACACACACACACACACACAGATATTCTTTTCATTGTAGGGGACTTGAATGAGAAAGTAGGAAGGCGAGAGATACTTGGAATAACTGGCAAATTTGACCATGGAATACAAAATGAAGTGGGACAAAGGCTAACAGAGTTTTGCCAAGAGAACACACTGGTCATAACAAACACTCTATTCCAAGAAAACAAGAGATGACTCTACACATGGACATCACCAAATAGTCTATACCGAAATCAGACTGATTATATTCTTTGCAGCTGAAGATGAAGAAGCTGTAACTGTCAGCAAAAATAAGACTGGGAGCTGACTGTGACTCAGATCACGAAATCCTTACTGCAAAATTCATACTTAAACTGAAGAAAGTACAGAAAACAAATAGACCATTCAGGTATGACTTGAATCAAATCTTTTATGATTTAACAGTGGAAGCAATAAATAGATTTAAGGGATTCGATTTGATAGACAGAGTGCTTGAAGATCTATGGACAGAGGTTCATGACATTGTACAGGAGGCAGAGATCAAGACCATCCCCAAGAACAAGAAATGGAAAAAGGCAAAACGATTGTCTGAGGAGGACTTACAAATAGCTGAGAAAGGAAAAGAAGCTAAAGGCAAAGGAGAAAAGGAAAGACATAATAAACATTTGAATGCAGAATTCCAAAGAATAGCAAGGGGAGATAAGAAAACCTTCCTCAGTGATGGATGCAAAGAAATAAAGGAAAACAATAGAATGAGAAAGACTAGAGATTTCTTCAAGAATATTAAAGATATCATGGAAATAGATCATGCAAAGATGGGCTCAATTAAGGATGGAAACTGTAGGACCTAACAGAAGCAAAAGATATTAAGAAATGGTGGCAAGAATACACAGAACTAATCACGATGGTGTGATCACTCACCTAGAGCCAGTCATCCTGGAATGTGAAGTCAGGTGGGCCTTAGAAAGCATCACTACAAACAAAGCTAGGGGCAGAGATGGAATTCTAGTAGAGGTATTTCAAATCCTAAAAGATGATGGTGTGAAAGAACTGCACTCAGTATACCAGTAAACTGGAAAGCTCAGCAGTGTCCACAGGACTGACAAAGGTCAGTTTTCATTCCAATACTAAAGAAAGGCAATGCCAAAGAAAGTTCAAACTACCACACAATTGTATTCATCTCAAAGGCTAGCAAAATAAGGCTCAGAATTCTCCAAGCTAGGCATCAAGAGTACATGAAATGAGAACTTCCAGATGTCCAAGCTAGATTTAGAAAAGGCAGAGGAACCAGAGATCAAATTACCAACATTCATTGGATCATGAATGAAGCAAGAGAGTTCCAGAAAAGCATCTATTTCTGCTTTATTGACTACACCAAGCCTTTGACTGTGTGGATCACAACAAACTCAGGAAAATTCTTAAAGAGATGGGAATATCAGACCACCTGACGTGCCTTCTGAGAAATCAGTATGCAGGTCAAGAAGGAACAGTTAGAACCCTATGTGAACAACAGACTGGTTCCAAATTGGGAAAGGAGTACCTCAAGGCCATATATTGTCACCCTGCATATTTAACTTCTATACAGAGTGAAACTTGTGAAATACTGGGCTAGAAGAAGCACAATTTGAAATCAAGATTGCCAGGTGAAATGTCAGTTACCTCAGATTTGCAGATGAAACCACCTTATGGCAGAAATCAACGATGAACTTAAGAGACTCTTGATGAAAATAAAAGAGGATTGTGAAAAAGCCAGCTTGAAACTCAATGTTCAAAAACTCAGATCATGGCATCTAGTCCCACCACTTTATGACAAATAGATCAGATAACAGTGGAAACAGAGTTAATTTTCTTGGACTCCAAAATCACTACAGATGGTGACTACAGCCATGAAATTAAAAGATGCTTGCTCCTTGGAAGAAAATCTCTGACAACCTAGACAGCATATTAAAACGTAGAGGTGTACTTTGCCAACAAAGGTCCATCTAGTCAATGCTATGGTTTTTTCAGTAGCCATGCATGTGAGAGTTGAACCATAAAAAAGAATGCCAAAGAATTGTTGCTTTTGAATTGTGGTGTCAGAGAAGACTCTTGAGATTCCCTTGGACTGCAAGGAGATCCATCCAGTCAATTCTAAAGGAAATCAATCCTGAATATTCCTTGGAGCGTCTTATGCTAAAGTTGAAGCTCTAATACTTTGGCCACTTGATGTGAAGAACTGGCTCACTGGAAAACACCCTGATGCTGGGAAAGATTGAAGACAGAAGGAGAAGGTGAAGACGGAGGATGAGTTTGTTGAATGGCATCACCGACTTGATGAACATGAATTTGTGCAAGCTCCAGGAGTTGATTATAGACAGGGAAGCCTGGCGTGCTGCATTCCATAGGGTCACAAAGAGTCGGATAGGACTGAGAGACAGAACTCAACTGAACTGGTATGTACTCTCAATGTTTCAGTAACATCTCCACAGTTGTGACTATCAAAAAATATTCAAAATTTTCAAGACCTCTCAGCTTAATTGCTGCCTGTTGAGAACCACAGCACTACTGGAATCTTTTAATACTATATCATAGTGGAAGTAACTTATATAGGGCCCATAAACCCAGATGATGCCATAACTTTATATTCGGTGAGGTTTTTAAAATGGGCTTTTAAAAATTCTAGTCACAGCTAAGAATAAACATATATATATATATATAAACATATATATGAATAAACATATATATATATATATATATATATATAATCCCATAACTGGTTTATCATTTCCTATCATATTGTCACCCACAACATGAATCCTCCTGGCAGTATGGTTTGTGGTACCAATATTGGATTTATATATATCTAAGATCATAGTGCAGATATCAGATTTTCTGAATTAATTTTTCTGTTTCTCAATTTCTTATGTATACAATTCTGAATTATAGACATATGACTGTATTATGGTGCAAATTAATTGAGAACACATGTAAAAAATCATTATATATTGTTTGACACTTCACTTTATAAATGTCAAATGAGCATTGCCTAAGTTTAACTGCTTTTTTTTTTTTTTTTTTTGCCATCTTCTTCCCTTTTGAGTAGAGTTCTATTTGTCATCTGCTATATGAATTATTTTGTCTTCCTTATTGGCTCTGCCATAAAGAATCCAACTGTCAATGCAGGAGACATGAGTTCAATCTCTGTTGGGAAAATCTCCTGGAGAAGAAAATGACAACCCTTCTTGGGACTTTCTGTATCCTCGATTTGGATGACTGTTTCTTTCCCAGTGTTAGGGGGATTTTCAACTATTATCTCTTCAAATATCTTCTTCTGGGACCCCTAATTAGTACTCACCAGAGCCACTGCTCCAAATATTCCTTTTCCCACAGTAATCACAGCCAATCCCTGCCTCCACAGGAATCCCTCCAATACTAGCAGGCAAGTCGGACTCAATTTCTTATGAAGTCATTGCTTCCCCCCAACCCCTGCCCATCCTGTTGTGTACTGGACCTTATATGTGCCAAGAGTGGAGTTTCAGTTATCATAGTCCTGTGGAATTCCTGCAGTCAAACCCTACTGCCTACAAAACCAGACTCTCTGGGAGGTTCTTCCTCTCATTGCCAGAACCTCAGGCTGGGAGCCACATGGGGACTGGGCACTCAGAAATTTCACTATGGGGTTCCAACATCTTTTGTCAACAGCTCTTTAACAGTTGGTTGTGATTTTGTTGTTTGTTTAAGAAGGGATGAATTCACATTCTTCTACTCCACAATCATGCCTCCTTCTCCTAATTTATTGTATGAGCAGAAAGCTTTTTAATTTTTTTTTTCTCACGACTGCTTTCTCTATTAGTGATCTTTTATTTTTCCATACAAATGGTTAAATATTTTGTTCTAGTTCTGAGAAAAAAAATCATTGTTAATTTGATAGATATTGCATTGAATCTATAAATTGTTTTGGGTCATATGTTCATTTGCTCAATATTGATTTTTCTAATTCAAGAATGTGATATATCTCTCTACCTGTCTGTATCATCTTTGATTTCTTTCATTAGTGTCTTATAGTTTTCTGCATACACATCTTTTGTCTCCTTAGGTAGCTTTATTCCTAGACATATTTGTTGTTGTTGTTGTTGCAATAGTAAAGAGGACTGTTTCCTTAATTTCTCCTGCTGATTCTTCATTGTTAGTGCATAGAAATGCAAGGATTTTTGTGTATTGATTTTATATTCTTCAACTTTACTAAATTCATCAACTAGCTTTAGCTATTTTTCCGATGGTATCCTTAGGATGTCTTATGTATAGTATCATATCATCTCCAAACAGTGAAAATTTTAGTCATTTTCCAATCTTGATTCCTTTTCTGTTTTCTCTTCTGATTGCTGGGACTAGGACTTCCAAAATTACGTTAAATAATAGTGGCAAGAGTGGGCACATTTTTCTGTTGTTGATGTTCCTGATCTTAGAGGAAGTGCTTTCAGGATTTCGCCACTGAGAATAGTGTTTTCTGTGGGTTTGTTATATATGGTCATTATTATGTTGAAGTAGATTTCTTCTATGCCTATTATCTGAAGAATTTTTTTATCATAAATGGGTGTTGAATTTTGACAAAAATTTTTCCTGCATCTATTGAGATTACTGTAGGGCTTTATCTTTCAATACCTTCCTGACTTCAGACTATACTGCAAACTACAGTAATCAAGATAATATGGTACTAGCACAAACACATAAATACAGATTAATGAAATGAGAAAGCCGAGGGAAAAACACTTATGGGCACCTTATCTTTGACAAAGGAAGTAATAATATACGATGAAGAAAATACAGCCTCTTCACTAAATGGTGCTGGGATAACTGGACAGCTATGTGTAAAAGAATGAAATTAGAGCACTTCTTAACACCATGCATAGAAATAAACTAAAAATGGATTAAATACCTAAACACATGGCCAAAAGCTATAAAACTGTTAGAGGAAAGTATAAACAGAACACTGTTTGATATAAATCACAGCAAGATCCTATTTGACTCACATCTTAGAGTAATGAAAATAAAAAGAAAACTAACCAATGAGGCCTAATTAAATTTAAAAGTTTTTGTGCAGCACTGAAAACTATAATCAAGATAAAAAGACAACTCCCAGAATGGGAGAAAATAATTGTAAATAAAGCAATTGATAAAGGATTAGTTTTAAAATAAACTAGCAGCTTATGCAGTTCAATATCAGTAAAACAACCCAATCAAAAAGTGAGTAGAAAACCTGAATGGACATTTCTCTGAAGAAGATATACACATGTACAGTAAACACATGAAAATATGCTTAATGTCACTCATTGTTAGACAGATGTAAATCAAAACTACAATGAGATATCACTTCTCACTAGTCAGAATAGCCATCAACAAAACCCGTACAAACAATGAATGCTAAAGAGAATGTTCAGAAAAGGGAACATTCTTGCACTGTTGGTTGGAATGTAAATTGATAGACACTATGGAGAACAGTATGCTTTCCTTAAAAAAAAAAAAAAAAGCTAGAAATAACACTTCCATACGACCCAACAGTCTCATTACTGGGCATATACTCTGAGAGCACCAGAATTCAAAAACAAAAAAGAAAGAAAGAAAGGGGGAAAAAAATACATATTCATTTTAGCACTATTTAGCAACCTAGAAATCCATCGATCAATAAAAGGACAAAGAATTTGCAGTACATACATAGAACAGAATATTACACAGCCATAGAATGAACTAATTTGAGTCAGTTGAACTAAAGTGGATGAATCTAGAGCCTGTTATGCAGAATGAAGTAAGTCAGAAAAAGAAAAACAAATTTCATGTATTAATGGATAAATATGGAATCTAGAAACATGGTACTGATGAACCTATCTGCAGGACAGGAATAGAGACACAAACGCAGAGAATCGACTTGTGGACAAA
Source organism: Oryx dammah (assembly GCF_014754425.2). Lineage (NCBI taxonomy): Eukaryota > Metazoa > Chordata > Mammalia > Artiodactyla > Bovidae > Oryx > Oryx dammah. The sequence goes on along the minus strand of NW_024070192.1, from coordinate 59,297,396 downwards.
GAGGGGCAAGGAGAGAATGGGATGAATCTAGAGAGTCACACTGACATATATTCACTACCATATGTAAATTAGATAGCTCATGGGAAGCTACTATGTAATGGAACTCAACTCTGTGTTCTGTGACAACCTGGATGAATGGAATGAGGTGTGTAGGAAGAAGGTTCAAGAAGGAGGGTCTCTATGTATACTTATGGTTGATTCATATTGTACAGCAAAAGCCAAAACAAAACAAACAAACAAAATGTAACACAATTATCCTCCTATTAACAACAAAATAAACAATAAAACCCAAAGAACAGACAGATCATATATGAACAAATCATATACCAGTTTTAATGCTTCCTACCACTGATTCCCAAATCCACTGGGAAAAAAAGCAAAAGTTCTTGGACTTAGTAGATCATACTGCCCATTATGTAAAGGGAGTTGAGGGTGAAAAACCTATAAAAATCTGATTTTCTCCAAGAAATATTAAGTCTACATTCTTTAATACAAGGAAAGGCAACTCAGTCAGTGGATTCTAGCAGATAAAATGCTAGGTTGCTTATGCTATTATTCCAGGTTAATACTGAAAAAGAAGCTTCTTACTTATGACACTCAGTGTTCTTATTTCCAATCATGGGTCACACCAACTAAATGAAGTTAATCCAATCGTTCTGTAAAATAATATCACTAGAGCTAGTTATGGGCTTCCCTTGTGTCTCAGCTGGTAAAGAATCCACATGCAATGTGGGAGACCTGGGCTTGATCCCTGGGTTGGGAAGATCCCTTGGAGAAGGGAATAGCTACCCACTTCAGTATTTTGACCTGGAGAATTCCACCATGGGGTCACAAATAGTCAGACACAACTGAGAGACTTTCACTACTACTAGAGCTAATAATAATTTAAATATAATATTTGTTTTCTCTAAATTCAAATTATTCCAGAACATAAAAGTGCCATGATATTGCCTATTATTTAAAGTTTATAGGAATATACAACATTTTGAAACGTTTTGGTGATCAAAGAGAAGTTCTGCCATATGGTGCTTTTGCTTCAAGGACCTTTGTTGCTACAAACATAGTTATATCAAAGGCTTCTCTATACAGATTTCTAAAAGAATCACAACATCAACATCAGTCTAATTCTTCTTTATTACATGTTCCATGTCATAATGTAAAGACAATTGAGTCAGAGATTTTGTGGAGGACAATGTATGTTGACAGTGATTTTTCAGTCAGTATGATTGTTGCTTAACAGAACAATGCTGTTTTCAGTCCAGATACTGTGCCAGGGTCACAGTACAAAAAACTATTATACCATAGATATAATCCCCAGCTTGTAGTAAAACAAAGCGAACAAACAAACAAACAAAAAACTATCCATGCTCATTTTCAAGTTGGTATATGTGGTATGTGTGAATTTGAGTTTGTTGACAAAATGTTAATCTACACAAAGTTAAAAACAAAAAAACATAAAGTCACAGAAGAAAAAGTCAATTACTAAATCCAGAAATCAAACTTCAGGTTTTACTTAATTTTTCTCCCTTATTTACTAAGAGCATTTTTGCTCTAAAATGTTTGATATTTAATTGGTCTTCTTTTCTTTTTTTCAGAAATTTATATTTAATTATAAAATAATTAAATATTTTAAAAGTCTAAATAAGAAAATGAACTGATGTTACTGAGTGAAAAATGAGTGAAAAATTAAATGGTTTCCTTATACACAAATAATTGGCTAAAAAATATAAACCAAGAAAGAAAGTGGTAAAGATCACTAATTAATTTCTAACTTATCCAGAATTCTCTGGATAAGAGAGAATTCTTTTTTTTTTTTTTTTTGGTATATAAATATTTTATTTTATTTATTTATTTATTTATTTTTTAATTTATTTATTTATTTTTAATTTTTACTTTACAATTCTGTATTGGTTTTGGCATAGATAATTGGTCTTCTTTTAATGAACTTTTAAAAAATTATTTGAGATAATTTTAAATTTATATACACTTGTAAGAAATAATACAGAAACGTCCCATTTACCCACTGCTCAGTTTTACCACCTTACAAAATTATAGTAGAATAACATAAAAAGGATATTGTCTTTGACACAGTAAATATACAGAACAATTTCATCACTATAAGGATTCCACAAGTTGCTATTTTATAGCTACAGTCACCTCTGTTTCAACCACTCCCTCCTTAATCCCCATTTCAAGTATGTTATATATGTGAAATCACACAGTATGTAACCTTTTGGAACGGGATCTTTTATTTAGCACACTTCTCTGAAGATCCACAGTTCATTCCTTTTTATTGATGAATAATGTTCTGTGGTGTAGATGCATCATAAATTGTTTTTTCCCCCAAGTTTATTGAGATATAATCTGTATATAGCATTGTGTAGAGTATAATGATTTAATATAGGTATGCACTGAGAAATGTTTATCACAGTGAGATTAGTTACATTCTTCATTTTTTTAAAATTACCTTTTGTTGTTGCCATTGTCATTCTGCTGAGAACATTTAAAATCTACTTTTCTAGCAACTTTTAAGTATACTATGCAGCATTATTAACTATAGTTCACCATGTTATACATAAAATACCCATAATTTATTTGTCTTATAACTGGAAATTTACAGTCTCTGACTCACATCTCCATTATCTCCCCTGTCCCATTCTATGCCATGGCAATAATGATTCTATTCTTTGATTTTATGACGTCACTGTTTTTTTTTTTTTAATTTCACATGAAAGTGAGATCACAGAGTTTTTGTCTTTCCCTGCATGACATTTCACTCAGCATAATGTCCTCAAGTGCCATCCATGATGTTATAAGTAGTTCAGTTCAGTTCAGTCACTCACTTGTGTCCAACTCTTTGTGACCCCATGGACTGCAGCACAGCATGCCTCCCTGTCCATCTCAAATTAATGTCCATTAAGTCAGTGATGCCATCCAACCATCTCATCCTCTGTCATCCCCTTCTCTGCCCACCTTCAATCTTTCCCAGCATCTGGGTCTTTTTAAAAGAGGCAGCTCTTGACATCAGGTGGCAAAAGTATTGGAGTTTCAGCTCTAACATCAGTCCTTCCAATGAATACCCATCTCCTTTGGGATGGACTGGTTGAATCTCCTTGCAGTTCAAGAGACTCTCAAGAGTTTTCTCCAACACCACAGTTCAAAAGCAACAATTCTTCGGCCTTCAGATTTCTTTATAGTCCAACTGTCACATCCATTCATGACTACTAGAAAAACCATAGCCTTGACTAGACAGACCATTGTTGGCAAAGTAATATCTCTGCTTTTTAATATGCTGTTTCAGTTCAGTTCAGTTCAGTTCAGTTCAGTTCAGTCCAGTCACTCAGTCATGTCTGATTCTTTGCAACCCCATGAATCGCGGCACACAAGGCCTCCCTGTCCGTCACCATCTCCCGGAGTTCACTCAGACTCACGTCCATCGAGTCCGTTATGCCATCCAGCCATCTCTTCCTCTGTTGTCCCCTTCTCCTCCTGCCCCCAATCCCTCCCAGCATCAGGGACTTTTCCAATGAGTCAACTCTTCGCATGAAGTGGCCAAAGTACTGGAGTTTCAGCTTTAGCATCATTCCTTCCAAAGAAATCCCAGGGTTGATCTCCTTCAGAATGGACTGGTTGGATCTCCTTGCAGTCCAAGCGACTCTCAAGAGTCTTCTCCAACACCACAGTTCAAAACCATCAATTCTTTGGCATTCAGCCTTCTTCACAGTCCAACTCTCACATCCATACATGACCACAGGAAAAACCATAGCCTTGACTAGATGGACCTTCGTCGGCAAAGTAATATCTCTGTTTTTGAATATACTATCTAGGTTGGTCATAACTTTTCTTCCAAGGAGTAAGGGTCTTTTATTTTCGTTGCTACAATCACTATCTGTAGTGATTTTTGAGCCCCCCAAAATTAAGTCTCCCACTGTTTCCCCATCTATTTGCCATGAAGTGATGGGAATGGATGCATGATTTTAGTTTTCTGAATGTTGAGCTTTAATTCAACTTCTTCACTCTCCTCTTTCACTTTCATCAAGAGGCTTTTTAGTTCCTCTTCACTTTCTGCCATACGGTGGTTTCATCTTCAAATTTAAGTTTATTGATATTTCCCCAGGAAATCTTGATTCCAGCTTATGCTTCCTCCATCCCAGTGTTTCTCATGATGTACTCTGCATAGAAGTTAAATAAGCAGGGTGACAATATACAGCCTTGACGTACTCCTTTTCCTATTTGGAACCAGTCTGTTGTTCCATGTCCAGTTCTAACTCTTGCTTCCTGACCTGCATACAGATTTCTCCAGAGGTAGGTCAGGTGGTCTGGTATTCCCATCTCTTTCAGAATTTTCCACAGCAGATTCAACTATGAGATCCTAATTATTTGAATAATTACTATGCTATTTTCCATCGTGGCTTTAACAATATATGCTCCATCATGGTTCTCCTTATTTCATATTCTCATCAATATCAATATCTCTTGACTTTTTATAATAGCCCTCTTAACAGGTATGAGATTATATCTCAATGTGTTATTGATTTACATTTTCTTGATGATTAGTGTTAAGCAATTTTCTTGCACTCTTTGATCATTGAAAGTCTTCTTTGGGGAAATGGTTATTTCACATTACTTATGATGCATCACTGACTCGATTGATGTGAGTCTGAGTGAACTCTGGGAATTGGTGATGGACAGGAAGGCCTGGTGTGCTGCAATTCATGGGGTTGCAAAGAGTCGGACACGACTGGGCAACTCAACTGAACTGAACTGAATGATGCTAATGTTGACCATTTGTCCTGTTATAATGTCATATTTATATCTTCATATAAAATATGTCATCATGTGTTTTTTTTCCTAGTTTCTAATTGAATTTATTTTGTCCTTATCATTGAAATTGTAGTTTATTTGCATTTGCTTGCTTGTTTGTTTGTTTTAATATCCTAGATGTTAGTTAGATGCAGTTTTGAAATATTCTTCCCCTGAAAATAGTCTGGGTTTCTCTCTTCCTAAAAGGGAATTTTGCAGATTGAAAGTATGCATTTTTTTGAAGTCTGATTGGTTAATTTTTCCTTTATGGACTGTGAATTTGGTGTCAAATCTAAGAAATACTTGCTTAGCCCTAGAACCTAAGCACGGTTTACTGCTTTTCAAAAGTTTTATGGTTTTAAGTTTAAATTTAAGTTTCAATCCTTAAGAGTGTGAAGACTGAAGACTAGTCCAACCCACACACCACGGATATTCAATTAATTTCCCACCTTTGTCAAAAATCAGTCATATTTGTGTGGATCTAGTTCTAGCTCAGTCTTCAGCTCCATTAGTTTATGTGTTTATTTTTCCTCCAATTAATCAATTTTCATTTTATAGCTATATGATAAGATTTTGAACAGTGTAGAGCAATTCTTCTCATATTATTTTCTCAAAATTTATTTTAGCTATTATTCTGTTTCCTTTTCCGTAAAAGTGCTAGAGTATATTTAATAATTCATGTTGCAACTTTAATATTAATTTCGGTAAGTCTGTACATCAATCTTATAACATAGAGTTTTCAATTTCATAAATATGAAGTGTATATAAGTTTTCTTAGATCTTTATTTCCCTTTAACAAGATTGAATAGTTAGAGCTTCCAAACACTACACATAATTTGTCTGATTCACATCTAAATTTCTTTATTTTTTTTTTAATTTCCAGCAATTTTAATTGCATTGGGTTTTTAATTTTGTAACTAAGGTCTTCATTGATTGTATATAGAAAGAAAATGACTTTTGTATATATCTTATATCTTGTAACCTTGCAAAAATAACTTTTTACTTTTAATTTTTTGTTTTGTTGTTTATTTTTTTATAAATATCTTGGAATTTTCCATGTAGACAGTCATGCCATCTGCAAAAAAGTGAGAATCTTATGGCTTCCTATCTGAACTGCATGGTCTTCATTTCTTTATCTTGACTTACAACACTGTTTACAAATTCTAACACCATATTGAGTTAAAGGAAAAAAAAAAGAGTAGACAAACTAAATTTTTTCTTTCTTGTCTTACTGGAGAAGCATTCAGTTTTACATTATCAAGAATAATATTTGTAGGTGTTACATTTGTTAGTTTTGTTGGGTTTTTTTTTAGATTTTTGTTTCAAATCGAGTAAGTTTCTTTTGTTATTATATTTTTGAGAATTTTTATCATGAATTGATGTTGAGTTTGTGTCCAATGTCTTGTGTATGGATTGATATGTTCATATGTTTCTTCTCTTTAGCCTGTTAATATGGCAGACTACTGTGATTGATATTGAGAGGATTGTAGTAGTGTGTGTTTTTTAACAAATTGTAAAAAATAAAATAAAATAAAATGGCAACTTTGTGTAGTTAAATCTATGTGTGTAAATTTATTTCTACTTCTTTAATTATCTTGTTCTTTTTTAATGTTTTAATCTTTTTCTTTTTTAATGAATTGATGTTGAGTTTATGTCCAATGACTTGTGTATAGATTGATATGATCATGTGTTTCTTCTCTTTAGCCTGTTAATACGGCAGACTACTGTGATTGATATTCAGAGGATTATAGTTGGGTGTGTTATAATGATAATTCCTATTTCATCCCTGATATTGATAAATAGGGTTTTTTCTTTATCAATTTTGCTAGTATGTGCCAATTGTGCTGTTTTCAGGGAAGTAGAATTTTATTTAATTAGTTTCTTTTTGTAGTTTAAATTTTATTTTATCTTCATTGTCTCCCTCCTTCTGCTTGATTTGGGCTTATTTTGTATTTTATATAAAGTTTTGGTCATTGCTCTAGGTAATCTATGTATAACCTATCAAAGTCTAGCAGTTTCATCATTTTACGTTTTTGAATGTAGTTAAATTTATTTCTCTTTATATTATTTACCCTCCCTTATTTGTGATATTAATTCATTAAATATTTATTTTCCATACTTAGACACACATTAGACATTCTTTCAAAATTTTCTTCAAATTTCAATTATAAGTTAGAAAATTTAAGAAAAGAAGGAAAATCAGCTATGTTTACCAATATTTTTGATTATTTTACTTACCTATAATTTTGTTTGCTTGCTTGCTTTTGATATTTGCAATATTATGTGTTAATCCTGACAGTGATCACCAGGTTGACATAGAAGAACATGCAAAACAAGGCAGAAGTTCTTACATAAACACCTATGCCAGGAGGAACCTAAAGAAAAACATAGTTCAAATTTGCTAATTATTTTCCTCTATAGAAAAAGTTGTTGAGATCCATCAGCTTGAACAATTAGTTGAACAGTCAGTAAAGCTTGAATTTGGAATTAAGTCTATGAGTTTATTTAATTTACAGTATTCTATCATTGATATGGCAGATTCCATTAATAAATTAAAATTCTAGTATAACTATTACATTTCAAAGTTATGTTTAGTGAAGTGGAATATGTCAGAGCTATAGCATTTCTTTTTTTAAGCATAATACTTCCAAGAGAATTTGTTAGACTTTTATTTCCACAATCTGAAATGTACATTCTAAAATAAGTCATATCAATATGCAGTGAGGAATTTTCATTTTTACATTCAAACCTCTGTAAAACTTAAACTGTCAGTTTACTTAGGAAATTGAAAAACACATTTTTTTTTTAAACTTGGGATGCTAAATTGAAATCCAATCTCTTAAATTCCTAAATCCTTAGCTTTGTAATCAAAAACACTGCAATTTAATTTAGAAAGTACCCATGTGCACATTATTCTACTTAAAGCCATGATAGTAGATACCAAAAAAATAATAATAATTCATAGCAATTTATATATGTCAAGTAAAATATCTATCCATCTTAGTGAGTTTAAAACTTGTATATTATAAAGCACAGTTTTCAAAAAATAAATCATATATATATATATACCCCAATACTGTCATTTGTTATCATATCTATTGGTATAAAAACTTGCTATTTAAAACATAAGGATGATTATTTGTAATTAGCTGTATTATATTATCTGTAATATACTGCTGTAATTAGCGGTGTGTGTGTATGTGTGTATATATATATATATATATATATTTGCTTGCAATTTGTATTATTATATATTTCAACCTTATGGTAAAAGACCAGAAATAGTACAAGAAGCTTCTGTATATAGTCTTTACCCAGCTTTACTATTTGTCTGAATTTTTTCCCATTTGCTTTATAACTTTTTCTATAAATATGGGCATGAAATTTATCATGAACCTTTTGAGTATATTGGAGATAAAGTACGCTTTTATTCTAAAATACTTTTTATTCCAAAGTCCCTTGTACAGCAAGGAGATCAAACCAGTCAATCTTAAGGGAGATCAACCCTGAATATTTACTGGACTGATGCTCAAGTTAAAGCGCCAGTATTTTGTTCATCTGATGTGAACAGACAACTCATTGGAAAAGTCTCTGATGCTAGGAAAGATTGAGGGCAGAAGAAGAAGAGGGTGTCAGAGGATGAGAAGGCTGGATGGCATCACCAATGCAATGAGCATGAACTTGGGCAAACTCCAGGTGATGGTGAGAGACAGGGAGACCGGGCATGCTGCTGTCCATGGGGTCGCAAAGAGCTGGACACAACTGAACAATGACAACATAAAAAAGAATGTATATGAGTCAGTTCTAATGAGGTGAACAAACCTAGAGCTTATTATAAAGAGTGGAGTTAGAAAGAGAAAGACAAATATCATATATTAACACACATATATGGAATCTAGAAAGATGGTACTGATGAAGCTATCTACAGGGCAGCAATGGAGATGCAAATATAGAGAACAGAATTTTGGATATGGTGGGGGAGAGAGAAGGTGAAATGATTCGAGAGAGTGGCATTAAAATATATACATTACCATATTTAAAACAGATAACCAGTGGGGATTTGCTGTTTGACACACAAAATCCAAAGCTGTAGCTCTGTGACAACCTAGAGGGATGGGATGGGGAGGATTGTGGGAGGGAAGCTTAAGAAGGAAAGAACATATGTGTAACTATGGCTGACTCATCTTGATGTATGGTAAAAAAATCATCACAATATTGTAATTATCTTCTAATTAAAAAAATAAATAAAAGAAGTGGTGAGTGAACATCTTTGTCATGTTTCCCATTGTTATGAGCAAAAAGTTAAATATTTCATCATTACATATACTGTTAGGTATAGGTTTTTCAAAGATACCCTTTATGAAGTTGAGGAAGTTCAATTGTACACTTGGTTTGCTGACTTGCTTCATTTAAATAATTTGCTTTTATAAAATGCTTTTTCTGTATTAGATGACATGATATTTTAAAATTACTCTGCTATATATAGTGAGATACTTTTTTTTAATGTGGAATAAACCTATTCATAATATATTTTATTTTTCATAACATTTTAAAATTAATTTGTTAATAATCTGTCCTCCATTTTTTTCTGATAAAGTAGTCATAATTTATGTCATTATGTCCCATTTATAACATTTTTCTTTCATCATTATCAAGGTTTTCCTTTTATCTTTTGCTTTCAGCAGTTTGATTATGATGTACCTAGGTGTAATTTTTTTTTCTTTCTACATTTACTTTTCTTGGGGTTTACAAAGCTTCTTGGGGCTGTTTAATTTTAAAACAAATTTTATATATTTTATATTATTTCTTTAAATATTTTTATGTCCCACTCCTTCTAAGACTTCAAATACATGTTTCACAGATTTATAGTGAAACCCAAGTAAGATGGTAGGTGTTGCAAGAGGGCATCAGAGGGCAGACACCCTGAAACCATACTCACAGAAAACTAGTCAATCTAATCACACTAGGACCACAGCCTTGTCTAACTCAATGAAAACATCCATGCCAGTGGGGCAATGCAAGATGGGCGGGTCATGGTGGAGATATCTGACAGAATGTGGTCCACTGGAGAAGGGAATGGCAAGCCACTTCAGTATTCTTGCCTTGAGAACCCCATGAACAGTAGGAAAAGGCAAAATGATAGGATACCGAAAAAGGAACTCCCCAGGTCATTAGGTGCCCAATATGCTACTGTAGATCAGTGGAGAAATAACTCTAGAAAGAATAAAAGGATGGAGCCAAAGCAAAAAACAATACCCAGTTGTGGATGTGATTGGTGATAGAAGCAAGATCCGATGCTGTAAAGAGCAATATTGCATAGGAACCTGGAATGTCAGGTCTATGAATCAAGGCAAATTGGAAGTGGTCAAACAAGAGATGGCAAGAGTGAACGTTGACATTCTAGGAAGCAGCGAACTAAAATAGACTGGAAAGGGTGAATTTACTCAGATGACCATTCTATCAACTACTGCAGGCAGAAATCCCTCAGAAGAAATGGAGTAGCCATTATGGTCAACAAAAGAGTCCGAAATGCAGTACTTGGATGCAATCTCAAAAATGACAGAATGATCTCTGTTCATCTCCAAGGCAAACCATTCAATATCTTGGTAATCCAAGTCTATGCCCCAACCAGTAACGCTGAAGAAGCTGAAGTTGAATGGTTCTATGAAGACCTACAAGACCTTTTAGAACTAATACCTAAAAAATATGCCCTTTTCATTATAGGGGACTGGAATGCAAAAGTAGGAAGTCAAGAAACACCTGGAGTAACAGGCAGATTTGGCCTTGGAATGCGGAATGAAGCAGGGCAAAGACTAAAAGAGTTTTGCCAAGAAAATGCATTGGTCATAGCAAACACCCTTTTCCAACAACACAAGAGAAGACTCTACACATGGACGTCACCAGATGGTCAACAGTGAAATCAGATTGATTATATTCTTTGCAGCCAAAGATGGAGAACCTCTATACAGTCAACAAAAACAAGACTGGGAGCTGACTGTTGCTCAGATCATGAACTCCTTATTACCAAATTCAGACTTAAATTGAAGAAAGTAGGGAAAACCACTAGACCATTCAGGTGTGACATAAATCAATCCCTTATGATTATACAGTGGAAGTGAGAAATATATTAAGGACCTAGATCTGATAGATAGAGTGCCTGATGAACTATGGAATGAGATTTGTGACATTGTACAGGAGACAGGGATCAAGACCATCCCCATGGAAAAGAAATGCAAAAAAGCAAAATGGCTGTCTGGGGAGGCCTTACAAATAGCTGTGAAAAGAAGAGGCAAAAAGCAAAGGAGAAAAGGAAAGATATAAACATCTGAATGCAGAGTTCGAAAGAATAGCAAGAAGAGATAAGAAAGCCTTCTTCAGCGACCAGTGCAAAGAAATAGAGGAAAAGAACAGAATGGGAAAGACTAGAGATCTCTTCAAGAAAATGAGAGATACCAAGGGAATATTTCATGCAAAAATGGGCTCGATGGAGGACAGAAATGGTATGGACCTAACAGAAGCAGAAGACATTAAGAAGAGGTGGCAATAATACACAGAAGAACTGTAAAAAAAAAGATCTTCATGACTCAGATAATCACGATGGTGTTATCACTCACCTAGAGTCAGACATCCTGGAATGTGAAGTCAAGTGGGCCTTAGAAAGCATCACTACAAACAAAGCTAGTGGAGGTGATGGAATTCCAGTTGAGCTATTTCAAATCCTGAAAGATTATGCTATCAAAATGCTGCATTCAACATGCCAGTAAATTTGGAAAACTCAGCAGTGGCCACAGGACTGGAAAAGTTCAGTTTTCATTTCAATCCCAAAGAAAGGCAATGCCAAAGAATGCTCAAACTACCGCACAATTGCACTCATCTCACATGCTAGTAAAGTAATGCTCAAAATTCTCCAAGCCAGGCTTCAGCAATATGTGAACTGTGGACTTTCAGATTTTCAAGCTTGTTTTAGAAAAGGCAGAGGAACCAGAGATCATTTGCCAACATCCGCTGGATCATGGCAAAAGAAAGAGAGTTCCAGGAAAACATATATTTCTGCTTTATTGACTATGCCAAAGCCTTTGACTGTGTGGATCACAGTAAACTGTGGAAAATTCTGAAAGAGATGGGAATTCCAGACCACTTGACCTGCCACTTGAGAAATCTGTGTGCAGGTCAAGAAGCAACAGTTAGAACTGGACATGGAACAACAGACTGGTTCCAAATAGGAAAAGGAGTACCTCAAGGCTGTATATTGTCACCCTGCTTATTTAACTTCTATGCAGAGTACATCATGAGAAACACTGGACTAGAAGAAACACAAACTGTAATCAAGATTGCTGGGAGAAATATCAATAACCTCAGATATGCAGATGACACCACCCTTATGGCAGAAAGTGAAGAGGAACTAAAAAGCCTCTTGATGAAAGTGAAAGAGGAGAGTGAAAAATTTGGCTTAAAGCTCTACATTTAGAAAACGAAGATCATGGCATCCGGTCCCATCACTTCATGGGAAATAGATGGGGAAACAGTGGAAACAGTGTCAGACTTTATTTTTTGGGGCTCCAAAATCACTGCAGATGGTGACTGCAGCCATGAAATTAAAAGACGCTTACTCCTTGGATGAAAAGTTATGACCAACCTAGATAGCATATTCAAAATCAGAGACATTACTTTGCCGACGAAGGTCCATCTAGTCAAGGCTATGGTTTTTCCTGTGGTCATGTATGGATGTGAGAGTTGGACTGTGAAGAAGGCTGAGCACCAAATAATTGATGCGTTTGATCTTTGGTGTTGGAGAAGACCCTTGAGAGTCCCTTGGCCTGCAAGGAGTTCTAACCAGTCCATTCTGAAGATCAGCCCTGGGATTTCTTTGGAAAGAATGATGCTAACCTGAAACTCCATTACTTTGGCCACCTCATGTGAAGAGTTGACTCATTGGAAAAGACTCTGATGCTGGGAGGGATTGGGGGCAGGAGGGGAAGGGGACGACAGAGGATGAGTTGGCTGGATGGCATCACTGACTAGATGGACTTGAGTCTGTATGAACTCCGGGAGTTGGTGATGGACAGGGAAGCCTGGCATGCTGAGATTCATGAGTTTGCAAAGAGTTGGACATGACTGAGCGTCTGAACTGAACTGTTTCTCTATTCATGTGGATCATATTTTTCCTTCAAAGATCTAATTATGCTTGATTACTTGCTGGATATTGTCAATAAAATATATATATATATTATAGATTATATTGTTAATACACATTTTACATTTCTTTGGTTCCGTTAAATGTGGTTTTACTCCTTATTTTAGTAGGTTTCTTTAAGTTGTGAACTTAGTTGTAAACCTAGAGGTGTACCCATGATTTAACTTTGTGGTTCTAATTCCTTATTAGAAGACATTATGATGGCTGATGTGTTCAATAAGGCCTCTAAGTTTTGTCTGAACTGGAACACTAGTAAATTTCATTACTGCCAAGTCATTGATAGCATTATTCAACTGTCAGTTTTTTGTTTTTTTTTTTTTTTTTGACAGAGGAACATGGTAGGCTACAGTACATAGGGTCACAAAGAGTCGGACATGACTAAAGCCACTTAACACACACTCACATTCTGCTGAGACTTGTGTAAGCTCATTCAAAGTGAATGCCCATGAAGACTTGTCAGAGGGTCTTCTTTCTGAGTACATTCCAACTTTATTGGTATTTGGTCACAAATTCTACTTGCTCCACTTCAATTTCTGAAACATTTGCTTCTATCTCTTTAGCTCATCAAACTGCTCCCCCACTTCTGGTTTGCCTTCCTGCTCAAAGCAGAAAGCTAAGGCAATTTTGATATGAATGGTAAGCTCATATCACTTGTTGTTCTTCTTTCACGGACCATATTCCTGTGTTATCTGTTTTTCAAGGTGAATAGATATTCTGTGTCTTCATCTACTTTATTCAGTTTTACAGTTGTTTCAAAAAGGAATCCAGATCTAGTATTAGTCGCTCTATGTTGGCCAGTACTTGAAGACAATACCATGGTTTTTCATATAAAATTATTTTATTATTTCATAAAACTTTATTTTTTTTTCAAGTTTAATTGAGGTAAAAGTGGCATACTGTTTTGTTAAGTTTAAGGTGTACAGCATTTGGTGTTCTTCAGTTGCTAAGTCATAATGGACTCCTTGCAACCCTATGGATTGCAGCACACCAGACTTCCTTGTCCTTCACTATCTTCCAAAGTATGCTCAAATTCACCTCTGTTGAATGGATGATGCCATCCAATGATCCCTTCCCCTCTCACCCCCTTCTCCTCCTGCCCTCAGTCTTTCTCACCATCAAGGTCTTTTCCAAGGAGTAAGATCTTCTCATCAGGTGGCCAAATTATGGGAGCTTTAGCTTCAGCATCCACCCTTACAATGAATATTCCGGGTTGGTTTCCTTTAGGATGGACTGGTTTGATTTCCTTGCTGTTCTAGCGACTCTTAAGAGGCTTCTCCAGTGCCACAATTAGAAAGCATTCATTTTCTGGTGCTCAGTCTTCTTTATGGTCCAACTCTTACATCCCTATACTTGACTACTGGAAAACCTATGGTTTTGACTATATGGACCTTTGTCAGAAAAATTATGTGTCTGCTTTTAAATTCACTGTCTATGTTCGTCACAGCTTTCCTTCCAAAGAGCACCTTTTAATTTCATGCCTGTAGTTACTGTCTGCAGTAATTTTGGAGCTCAAGAAATAAAGTCTGCCAGTTTCCATTTTTTTCCCCATTTATTTGCCTTGAAGTGAAGGGACTGTTTTCCTTGCTTTATAGACTTTTAAACTTGTCTATTTTTAAATAAAGATGAACATTTTTAATGATAAAAGGTACAATTCACAAAGAAGATAGACATCATAAATCATTAGACACCTAACAACAAAGAAACAAAGATACATAAAGCAAAAATCAGAAGAAATATAAGGAAAAAGAAAAAATATATATAATTAAGTGAGGCATATTAAGATTTCTCTAAAAATATTTTATCAAGTGCAGAAATAATAACATATTGAATGATGCTGTTAATAATTTAATATAATTAATTTCTATTTATATAAATTTTATTAATATTATATTGTACAGAAATATATTTAAATTTTTGTATCTCATACATTATTAGATGTTCATAGGACATTTGGAAAAACTGACAAAATGCTAAACATGATATTAGTTTTTGGAATGTTGAGTTTTAAGCCAACTTTTTCACTAATTTGTACAAAATAGAATTAGCCTACATGTATCATGATATAATTATTATAATAAGTTAAACATCCTTAGAGGGCCTCCCAGGAGTTTCTAGTGGCAAAGAACCCACTTGGCAGTGCAGGAGATGTTCTGAATCAGGAAGATCCCCTGAAAGAGGGCCTGGCAACCCACTCAAGTATTCTTGCCTGGAGAATCCAATGGACAGAGGAACCTGACATACTACAGTCTATTGGGTGACACAGAGTTGGACAAGACTGAAGCAACTAAACGCACAAACATTCTTAAGGCTTCCCTGGTGGCTCAGATGGAAAAGAATTTGCCTTCAATGCAGGAGACCCAGGTTTGATCCCTGGGTCATGAAGATCTCCTGGAAAAGGGAATGGCAGCCCAGGCCAGTATTCTTTCCTGGAAAATTCCATGAAGAGAGAAGCTTGGTGAAGCTACAGTTCATGGAGTCATGAAGAATTAGACACAACTGAGTGACTAACACACACACAAGCATCCTTAATTTAATATAGATAAAAAAAAGGACAAAAATATTTTCTTCAATAAATTAAAGTAACTTTTAGCTGTATAAGTAAAATTTTGTCATGTGTGCATGCATTATTTAAATGACTAGATATAATGTCTAATAATTTCAGCTCTATCTGTTCATGTATCCTTTTATTTCTCACTTTGTAAAATGATATATACTGCCACCAACTTTCTAAAATTAAGAAACAAGGGAGATAATCCACATGAAAGTTTTTTTGTTAGCTATAAATTCTAGAAAATAAAATAAAAGTATTGTTATATAGAAAAGATTAATTTTAGTTCAGTCTGTGATTCAAAATTTCAACAGTAAAAAGTAGAAATAGATACATTTTAATGGTACCCATGCTCCCTAAATTTTAAAGCTAGCATTAAATTGGAGAAAATAAATTCTATTTTAATTTTACCAAGCAAGGGAAGATGATCTATTATAAGTTTAAATAATTGATGAATAACAGGAATTTTCCTGAAGTATGTATTAATTTCTTAAATGGCTGTAAAGCTTATAAGTAAGTAATTCCATAAATTAATATGGCTTATTTTAGAAAATGCCATGTATCTTCAGATAAACTCTTTTGCCTTCCTGGTGACTTCCTCAACTCTCTATTATTTACTTACCATATGGGCAAACTAACTTCAGAGCAGCTAATGATTATGGTCATTATAAGACTTTTGATAATGGAACTGATATTTTCCACTTAGATAATTTGGTTGTTGTTTCTTAGTCACTAAGTCATGTCCAGCTTTTTTGTAGCCCACCAGGCTCCTGGCAAAAATACTGGAGTGGGTTGCCGTTTCCTTCCCCAGATCTTCCTGACCTAAGAATTTAATTTGCATCTTCTGCATTGACAGGTGGATTCTTTACCAATAGGCACCAAGGAAACCCTTAGGCATTTTAGCCCCTTTCTATTTTAAATTAAATGCTCTTATTTTTTTTTTTTCATGAGTTATTTTAAAGTTAACTGTAGTGGCATCATTGTGTTTCATTTGCAATGAAACATTTAAGAAATGAGTTATTGGAAATTCCCTGGTGGTTCACACTCCAGAATTTCATTGCCAAGGGCCCAAGTTCAAGTCCTGTTTGGGGAACTAATCTTCCACAAGCCATACAACACAGCAAAAGCAAAATAATAATAATAAAGGGGAAAAAAAAGGGATGGGTTATTTAATTCACCAGAATATTTTCCTAAAGTTCTCCTTTGGGAAATATTCAGTTCAGTTCAGTCAGTCATGTCTGACTCTTTATGAGTGACACCAAGGATTGCAGCATGCCAGGCTTCCCTATCTATCACAAACTTCCAGAGCTTGCTGAAACTCATCAATTGAGTCGGTAATGCCTTCAACCATTTCATCCTCTTTCATCTCTTTCCTCTCCTGTCTTCAATCTTTCTCGGCATCAGGGTCTTTTCCAATGAGTCAGTTCTTCTCATCAGGTGGCCAAAGTATTGGAGTTTCAGCTTCTACAACAGTCCTTCCAATGAATATTCAGGACTGATTTCCTTTAGGATTGGCTGATTTGATCTCCTTGCAGTCCAAGAGACTCTCAAGAGTCTTCTCCAACACCACAGTTCAAAAGCATCAATTCTTTGTCACTCAGCTAGTTTATGGCCCCTCTCACATCTATATATACATGACTACTGGAAAAAAACATAGCTTTGTCTAGATGGACCTTTGTCAGCAAAGTGATGTCTTTGCTTTTGAATATGCTATCTAGGTTGGTCATACCTTTTCTTGCAAGGAGAAAGAGCCTTTTAATTTCATGGCTGCAGTCACCATCTGCAGTGATTTTGGAGCCCAAGAAAATAAAGTCTGTCACCGTTTCTATTGTTTCCCCATCTATTTACTATAAAGTGATGGGACCGGATGCCATGATCTTTGTTTTTTAATGCTGAGTTTTAAGCCAAAATTTTCACTCTGCTCTTTCACTTTCATCAAGAGGCTCTTTAGTTACTCTCTGCTTTCTGCTGTAAGGGTAATGTCATCTGCTTATTTGAGCTTATTGACATTTCTCCCCGCAATCTGGATTCCAGTTTGTGCTTCATCCAGTCTGGCATTTCACAAGATGTACTCTGCATATAAGTTAAAAAAGCAAGGTGATAATATACAGTCTTAACATAATCCTTTCTCAATTTGAAACCAGTCCATTATCCTCAATGGTGAAAAATTGAAACCATTTCCCCAAAGTCAGGAACAAGACAAGGGTGCCCACTTTCATCACTACTACTCAACATAGTTCTGGAAGTTTTGCAAAAAGCAATCAGAACAGAAAAAGAAATAAAAGGAATCCAAACTGAAAAAGAAGAAGTAATACACTCATTGTTTGCAGATTACATGATCCTCTACATAGAAAACCCTAAAGACTCCACCAGAAAATTGCTAGAGCTAATCAATGAATATAATAAAGTTGTAGGATATAAAATCAACAAACAGAAATCACTTGCATTCCTATACACGAATAATGAGAAAGTAGAAAAATAAATTAAGGAATCAATTCCATTCACCATTGCAACACAAAGAATAACATACTTAGGAATATATCTGCCTAAAGAAACTAAAGACCTATATATAGAAAACTATAAAACACTAGTGAAAAAAATCAAAGAGGACACTAATGGATGGAGAAATATACCATGTTCATGGATCGGAAGAATCAATATAGTGAAAATGAGTATACTACCCAAAACAATTTACAGATTCAATGCAATCCCTAACAAGCTACCAGCGGTATTTTTCACAGAGCTAGAACAAATAATTTCACAATTTGTATGGAAATACAAAAAACCTCGAATAGCCAAAGCAATCTTGAGAAAGAAGAATGGAACTGGAGGAATCTACCTGCCTGACTTCAGGCTCTACTACAAAGCCACAGTCATCAAGACAGTGTGGTACTGGCACAAAGACAGAAATATAGATCAATGGAACAAAATAGAAAGCCCAGAGATAAATCCACACACCTATACACACCTTATCTTTGACAAAGGAGGCAGGAATATACAATGGATTAAAGACAATCTCTTTAAGAAGTGGTGCTGGGAAAACTGGTCAACCACTTGTAAAAGAATGAAACTAGAACACTTTCTAACACCAGACACAAAAATAAACTCAAAATGGATTAAAGATCTAAACGAAAGACAAGAAACTATAAAACTCCTAGAGGAAAACATAGGCAAAACACTCTCCAACACAGCAGGATCCTCTACGATCCACCTCCCAGAATACTGGAAATAAAAGCAAAAATAAACAAATGGGATCTAATTAAAATTAAAAGCTTCTGCACAAGAAAGGAAACTATAAGCAAGGTGAAAAGACAGCCTTCTGAATGGGAGAAAATAATAGCAAATGAAGCAACTGACAAACAACTAACCTCAAAAATATACAAGCAACATATGCAGCTCAAGTCCAGAAAAATAAACAACCCAATCAAAAAATGGGCCAAAGAACTAAATAGATATTTCTCCAAAGAAGACATACAGATGGCTAACAAACACATGAAAAGATGCTCAACATCACTCATTATCAGAGAAATGCAAATCAAGACCACAATGAGGTACCATTTCACGCCAGTCAGAATGGCTGCAATCCAAAAGTCTACAAGCAATAAATGCTGGAGAAGGTGTGGAAAAAAGTGAAGCCTCTTACACTGTTGGTGGGAATGCAAACTAGTACACCCACTATGGAGAAGTGTGTGGAAATTCCTTAAAAATTCTGGAAATAGAATTGCCTTATAGCCCAGCAATCCCACTGCTGGGCATACACACCGAGGAAACCAGAAATGAAAGAGACACGTGTACCCCAATGTTCATTGCAGCGCTGTTTATAATAGCCAGGACATGGAAGCAACCTAGATGTCCATCAGCAGATGAATGGATAAGAAAGCAGTGGTACATATACACAATAGAGTATTACTCAGCCATTAAAAATACATTTGAATCAGTTCTAATGAGGTGGATGAAACTGGAGCCGATTATACAGAGTGAAGTAAGTCAGAAAGGAAAAAAAAAAAGAACACCAATACAGTATACTAACACATATATATGGAATTTAGAAAGATGGTAATGATAACCCTGTATGCGAGACAGCAAAAGGGACACAGATGTATAGAACAGACTTTGGGACTCTGCGGGAGAGGGAGAGGGTGGGATGAATTTGGGAGAATGACATTGAAATATGCATAGTATCATATAAGAAACGAATCGCCAGTCTAGGTTCGATACGGGATACAGGATGCCTGGGGCTGGTGCATTGGGATGACCCAGAGAGATGATATGGAGAGGGAGGTAGGAGGGGGGTTCAGGATTGGGAACTCATTACACCTGTGGTGGATTCATGTCAATGTATGGCAAAACCAATACAGTAGTGGAAAGTAAAATTAAATTTAAAAATAAATAAAAAATAAAGGCAACATAAGTGATGAGGTTAAAAAAAAAGAAAGAAAGAAAGAAAGAAAGAAAGAAAGAAAGAAAGAAAGAAA